>NW_010319895.1:0-4028 GCF_000700745.2 Antrostomus carolinensis
CCTCATTCAAACAGTTATCTGTTCCCCTCAAAAATGTATCTGTTCAAGTCTTTCAGTTTTAGCAGCTTCTCTTAAAGCCCCTGCTCTGTCACCTTGCAGTTCAGGGGCACCCAGGTTTCTGATAAGAGCTCCCACAAAGCAACCCAAGTCTCTCTCCTGCAAACAATCTAAGGGCCCTGGGCCTTTGTGCTGCCCCGCCTCACGCATTCCCAGCTGCATTTTCTGGGCTCTCACACCACACACATGGCCCTGCAAGGAGCGTTAAGTTGCCAACACCAGAACAAGTCCCAGTACCTGTGGCAGGGGCAGCCCCGCTGCCCCAGGTGGTGCTCAGCCAGTCTAACCAGTCACTGGTGCACAGGGCACTTACCTGGGAGGCTGGAGTCCAGCCGAAGGGTGCTGGAAGAACTGGACTGCTCCTTTGAGGAGGACAAACAAGGATACCCATGTTACAGCAACTTCCCCAGGAAGAATGGGAATGGTCAGGCCTGAGTTTAAATAGAGCTACTGGGCTATGGGTGGAGGCTGGAGGAACCAGGAGAGGTTGATGAGGGCAATTAGAAACTATTAGCAACCTATTACCTGGCTCTCCTTCTCAGTCTGGTTTGAGTCAAGAATTTTACCACTGGTCCGTGAGGCATAGTAGACGCTTTGGCTTCCAAAATTCAGACTGCATTTCTTCAGTTAAAATAGTTTTACTTGTTATAAAGGTTTTAAGCAGATGCCTCCACCCATGCCTTATCCAAGATGAGGTTTGTAATGGTTGAACTAAATTGGTTCTTGCACTTGGGTCTGTGCTTCTAAGCCCAAGATAAAGGTGAAATCTGAGATCCCTGTGACATCTCTTTTCCAATTTGCCCTGAAACACTATACTTTTCCCTCATACACCCTTCTGTCTCTGTAGTCCTTTTCCAGGCTCATATGCTTCCTGTGAGTGTTATTCTTGAAGAACAAAGCCAGGTCTGTAAATTTCACAAGAGTTTGGAAAAGGCGTGGTTCTGCTGTGCCTAAAACCCAACCTGAAGGGCCCAAGGTCACACATGTAGTATAGGATGAAGCACAGATTTCAAGCCCCATATGATGAATGTCATATTCTCTAGATGACAATAAGAACTTTTATAAAGCCATGCTTACTGAAGGGAGCTTCACAGCATACTGTAGCTATCCAGAACTTTCTTGGCAATTGTTAGTTGGAGAGAAAGGGGATGGTTGCTTTAGCAGAGCTATGCGGTCCTTTAAGTGCAAAGTCATGATGTGATAAAATGAAAGATGGAAATCTGCATGGCTGTGCGACATGCAGTGATAAAGATGATTATAACCTCCAGTTCTCTTTAAACTTACCAAGGGCAATGGGGTGAGAGCTTAGTTAATCAATCCTGAGGAATCCTTTCCTGCTATCTTTTCCATCAGTGAAAGAGTGAAAGCACAAATTATGAAGATGATTCATACCCAGCAAACAAAAGCATAAGAAGCTCAAAGTGGAGTTGGCGCAACACAGCTTAATTAAAACAGGCATTGCAGGAGACTGTTGATAATGCCCTCTCAAATTTATTCTTTTTGAAGTGGCTGCATCCCAATTAGGTAGGGTCTTGAGGTAAAACTGCTCTAAAACTGAAGGCAAAGAGCATGTCGCTGCTTGTCCTACCTTAAGACTTAGATGTGCTGGGACAAAAGGCAGCAGTAGTATTCCAAGCAGGGTACATATGTCAAAAGTTGTATTGGGATCACTGAGGTTTTGCCACACATGTACCTGCTTGAGGCTTTCAGAGGGATTACCTGAATGAGAAGCTGAGGCGCAGTATAAAAAACACAATCTTGCCCTCAAAAGCTCACATTCAGAGTTTCATTATTGACTCTTGGATTAGTTATAGGATTGCAGAGGTCAAGATGTTGAGAAAGGAGTGTGTGCATGGGTATGTGTGTGGACTGATTGTAGAGGAAAGAGAAATGCATAAAAATACTAAACTTCAGATTGGCAGGGGAAGCAAGTTGGGGTGAGGCCAAGCCTCTGCAGCACATTTGATTGCCAGTGATGGCAAGAATTCTGTGCATGGCTGAAAATCCTCATCTTCATATTCCCATTGGAACTGGTCGTAACATGTAAAATGAAATGCCTTTCTAGAATCAGGGCTCCAGTCGTTCTCTGCTAGGACAGACACTGCCCTACCAACACAGACATGAAAAACACCACACGTAGAGCGTCAAAGATGAGAAGCCTATCTTTCTGTTAATGAAAGCTGATACTGTAGCATAACCACTTTCCTCCAAGAGGTGGATTTTTCCAGGAAACCTCAAAAACCTCAAAACTTGCAAGGGTCATGCTTAAAATCTATGCAGATCTGATTTACAGCACAGGATGATTTTGGAGAAAAAAAATCAATCCTCTAGACATGACGGTACTTGTTCTTGTGAGCAGCAGAATTAAAACAGGTTAAGTGGTAGAAAACAAAGGAAAGATTCCCCTTAGGAGGGAAGACTTTTCTAACAGAAAATATGCTTGATTTTCCCTGTATTAGGGAATTAGTATTAGTTTAAAAATTGGCTAGTTTCAAACTGCAGCCTTTAAAGTCCAGAATAATTTGCAGTGCAGTGCACCAGCTTGTCAGAACTTCTGGCAAGAGCTTCACTCAGGTCTAGGTTTCTCTTTTCAGCCTTACTTGCAACTTTTTCTTCCTGTAAATTGCTGGGCAAACTACTCAATTTCAACTTTTTCCTGTATTGACTTGTCTCTTGTCCTCTTATAGAATTCATTTTTCACATAAACTGGGAACTCATCTAGAGTCTGCTACATACAGCCTTGTTTTTGCTACCCAAAGGGACTGAATTCAAATCATAACTTCCATGTGGATTATCCTTGGATTAGAAAGACACCCAAAGGTCTTGCATGTTTCTCAGCCGAAGAAAAATAAGGTTTACTTGGGGATGGGAGATGTTCATGTCAAGAGTTAATAACAGCATGAATTTCTGTATCATTGTGGGTGTACCCACTTTTGGCATAGATTAGAGCCAACTGTTCAGTGGCTGAGACCAGAACTGACCTTTGAGATCACTGATTAGCACACATTGTAATATTACTAGCATCTAATAATGATGTAGAAAAAATATGCTTCCCATATGGAAGGAAGGTACAGGTCCTATCTGTCTGGGGCCTGCTGCTGGTTTTCTGCATGGGTACTGTCTATATTAAGAACTCATAGTTATGGCGTAACTTACAGCAACCCCAGAGCAGCTTTAAAGGATATGATGGCCAGTTCTGGTCTTGGGAATCATTGTGTTGGAAGCAGCTTTCTCATAGTTTGCAGTTTCTAACATGTTAATCAGTCTGCCTCAAGAAGCTGACAGTGTTCAGTCTGATGTATTTGAAGAACAGGATTTTCCAAAGTAGTCATGGTTAATTTTGGTTACTTAGTAAGACATAGCAAGGAATTGTCTAATTAGCAAATACTGTCTGCTTCAAATTGTCCAATACAAAACATTTGATCCCCTGTCTGACCTTTGGTGAGCATGAAGGGCTAGTGCTATTTCCAGTGTGTCTGAGAAGACAGTTTTTATTTCGTTAACCTGCACATAGGTAATTCTCAGATAGCCATCCTGTCGTTCCTCTATGGGATAGATGTATATAGCTTATGGGCTGCAAAAGGTGTTCAGTTTTAGTGCAGAAGGGCGAGAAGCAAACTACAGTTGTCTTTCTAGAAACTGGCAGTCATGCCATTGTTCCTTATGTTGCTGTTCTGAGAGAATGGGTAGGATGTAATTCCCTTCATCTTGCACAGAAACGACTTGGCCATGTTGACATTTGCAGCCCTCTGGGATAGCCCCAGACACTGACCTGTTTGCTAAACACTAGTTCAGCTGTGGCAGTTCTGTCGAAAACTATTTCCTGGCATTTGTGTTTGGCTCAAACTGTTTTGCAGTACCCCAGGTATTATTGTTTCCTTTCTGGAGGAAAATAAGCACTCTACTTAGGCCATTGAAAACCTAGGTGTTAAATGCCTTTCCTGTCTTTTATCAGCACTGTCCCGTCCCCC
>NW_010319896.1:0-4766 GCF_000700745.2 Antrostomus carolinensis
TTGGAGGTAGTACATACAACAAAATAAGTTTATGCCAATTTACATTAATGTTCTAAAAATCCATGTCTAGCACTGGAAGAACATATTGACAGAAACAATAACTCACAGTTTAAAAGCAAAAAACCATACACACAAACAAAACCATAAAAAATAGCTGGTATATAAAGTCTAGGCAGGACTGGCACATTTTTGTCTATTGAGAAAAGCCATGGAATGCTTTAGAATGGTCATTATGTAAAAAGAAAAAGAAGACTGATGAAGTACATCAGAATAAATTAGATGCTTAGGCAAATAAGTGCATTTGGAAAATATTTTTAAAAATAAAATTCTTCATTTCTTCACTAAAATTTGTGCTGAATACATTGTCTTCCTTCACTAGCTAAAACAAGAACTAGGCACAGAAAATGGAAAGCAATGTGTCTGTAGAATGCAACTCCCTTTGCTGAAAATCACCTATTTTCTCTCTCACTGGTGCTATTACTAGATAGGTGTCAAGAAGACATACCAAAATATTCCTAAATACAAAGCCTAAAGGGAATCTAAATTTTAGAATAGAATCACAGAATGACGGAGATGGGAAAGGACCTCTGGAGGACATCTGGTCCAAATCCCCTGTGGAATAATTACTGGACATAACTTAAAATCAGCAAACAGCCTTGTTGACACATTGAGGAAAGGTATTATGTTGAAGAAGATCCCAGGGAAGAATGCAGCTGGTGTGCGAATAATCCTCTCCAAGGTTGTCTCCTGGACTGTCTGGTCTGTATATCAATATGGGAGGGCAGGAAGGAGTGGAAATGATTTTACTAAACTCTGTAATTACTGAGACCTGCAGCACCAAGAAGCAGATACGCTGTTTGCAACCCTGGGGCGACCATCTGGCACCTTTTAGACAAACACTTTCATTGTATGAAACTTCAATTATAATAACACAAAAACATACCTCCAGCTCACAGACCTTGACCCACCCCCGCCCCCCTTTAGTGAGCATAAGCTCTAAGTTTTGGTAACTTCTACCTTAAAAGGGAAACCGAAGAGTTTTTACCAATCATGATAAAAGTGTGACAACAGTCACTCAAGCTCCATCTTGAAGGTAAAAATAATATAAAAGTAGGCCAAAGAAATGGGGGATATTAGGGAAGATACCATCACAGACAAGTCAGGGAAGAGACCATCACAGACCTCTGACCTCTGTGATCAGTCGACGGGCTGAGCCTCTCTACCCCCCCATTAGGGACGCCTTTGGGTAAGATTTATACTTTCCCAAGGACTTTCTTGGAAACTTAGACATCTCCATAGAACTGTTTTTTAACTTAGTGCTGTTAGTAATTTGTAACCTTAATGCTTGTAGGTACTTCTGCAGACAGTAGATTATCGCCGGGAATCCACACGAATCTGTATTATTTCTGTTGCTTTATTAAAGTGCCTTATTTGCTTATTGACTTGCTGCACAATTTCTCCCTGGGCGCTGCCTGATAGGCCATGACAGCCCATAGATCATGACTGGACGGCAGACGCAGGGCGCTATCGAGTGAATCTGGAATGAATGTACCTGGACTTATAGTGCCACACCAAACTGTGTCTGTCCGTAACCAGCCACACTGACTCCCAAGGGGACACTGCTAACTTCTGCGGGTTTAGCTGTGTCAGTCCGTAAATCGTGGGTATGGGAGTGCAGCTCACTGTCGAGTGAATCCGCTGTTGTGAGACCAATAGTGCTGAATTGGGCATCCCGCAGGATCTAAGCCTAGCTGCCCCCTGGTCCTCTAATATCTGAGGATAAGCTGGAATGCAAGAGGGTGTAATTCCTGCCAAATTGCTTTACTGCAACACCCCCTACTCAAGCAGTGCCACCTAGAGCAGGTTGACCAGGACAATGTCCAGGTTGTTTTTTAATAACTGCAAGAAGGGAGATTCCACAACCTGGCAGTTCTACTTCATGTTTCCAATCTGTGATTAGGAGATGAATATAAAAAGTATTTTCAGTGATAATCTACTTTGACACACTTTTAAGTGTATTTTTAATATACTTGAGAAAAGGAAATTAGTAAGTAAAAAGTAGACCATGTGACAACCTAAGATACTATAGTCAGCAGCAGAACTAATATTAGAGTTGTCAGAGAATAATTCTAATAAGAAATTATTCCACACTTATATGTAATGGTAGAGCAACTAAACAGTACACGTTGGCAGAAGGAGTTACAATAGGCAATAGATTATGAAAGCCAAGTGTAACTGCAGGTGTATGTCTGGCCCCATTTCTTGCAGTCACTGTATGATGATGGTAGATTTTTGACATGCTTGTAGTCACCACTATTGCATAGTAAAGGTGTGCCTGGTGGGTATCAAGCACAATCTAAGCAGCGGTGTATGTTTGGATCTGCAGAGAGCTTGTATCAAAGATTAAATCCTCTAAATATTTGGATAGGTGATTTAGAGATAATTCTGGGGGCCTGAGCAACAAGTCCCTGTTGCATTGCACAATGGGTTTGCCATCAACCAGGGCAAGGACTTTGATGGATCTTGGCACTGCTCAGAGCTCCTGTGTTTGCCCCTAGAACAAAGATATGAGGACAGGGGACCAGTGCATGCATAAGCCTCATTCTGCTATGGGGATGTGTATCTGGACTAGGGATCACAAAAATCCCACTGCATCTGCCAGTTTGGATGGGTTTTGAGACCTCTACTCCAGGACAAGGTATTCTTTTCTTCAGAAGGTTTACACTGTTCCTCACCCTTCATGACTCTGCTGGGTTATTTCAGTAACCCTGTACATCCTGATTTCCAGCCCTGTTCCTCTCTTGTCCCTTATATGAGCGCACTGGGCATGAGGCCAGTAGTGATTTAGTTTCTGGTTTTGAAGATCAGAAACGGTGCTTAGTGGAAGAGTTGGGACTTCTTCCGGCAATTCATTGCCTGCCACTCACTCTCCAAATAAAAGTTAGAGAGAGTAGGGTGTCTAAGAGCTGTTTCAGGCCCTGGATTAAATTGCCTTAGGCTTCTCACACTTCTCGGTAGCTTTGACAGCATTTTATCAGAAGTCTCGGCAGACAATTATTTGATTATAGGTAGCTTTAAGTAGCTTTGACAGCATTTTATCAGAAGTCTTCTTGGCAGACAATTATTTGATTATAGGTAGCTTTAACATGGCAAAACTGAGAAAACATGCAGCTGTTAATGTGCCACCAAGCTATGCACTTAATGTTTCTCCACTACATTATATTACCTTCTTCTTCTTAGCTCCAACTTGCATCTGCTGTAAATTTGCTTTCCTTAAGTAACATTGAATTAAAGGAAATTCTTGGAGGCTGTGTGCACCTCAATTACCCTGGTGTAAATGTATATTTGGTTGTCTTCGATGAAATCAGAAGTGAGTTTGGTCCCATCTACTCAGGCTAGTCATCATTACTGCATTTTACCTCTTCTGTACAAATATTTTTATTGTATTACTGCTACCATGAGAAAGCATTCTTTAGAATTAATTAGGTTATTGTACTTGGCTATGCAAAGAACAATGCAGGAACACAAGAAGATTAGGAGTTTGAAAGAGATTATTTTTCACCAGAAAAAGCAGATCCCACCTAAGAATCACAACTACATTTAAACAGCTAAATACTTTTATAAATTTGATTCTTAGTACTTCTGGCACAACATGTACTTCTTTTCTCCAAAGTCAACTGGAGCTTTTGTCTATGTCTTAAAAAATCCATATTATGCTCACAGAGGAACAATTATTAAAGAATCTAAGAAAATATTGCTTAATCCCAATGGGAAAAATGTTTCTCTGTGGTAATTTATGGAGAAGAGAAAAGCTGTCTTTTTAGGACTCCCGATTCTGTGAGATTATAGGACCTGATGTGCTGCAGCCCCTAACTATGGATGAGGATAGGCAACAGCCTGCCAGTTTATAGAGGGAAAGATTAATCAACTGCAGTAGCCTCTCTCAAGCTTTTCCAGGTAGGACAGGAAACACTGAACCAAATAAAAAAGAGAACATGGCAGGCGTAGGAAACAAAGCAAAACAAGAAGTCGCTACCAGGCTGCCTCTCCGTGGGGAGCCTCTAGTATCTACCAGCTGTTCCTTCACAAAGCAAAGAAAAAAATTTCTCTATTCTAGCTGGTCCCAGAAAACGTATTTCTCTCTCCTCTTAACTGCTATTTTTTAAAACTAATATGCTGTGGCAGAAGCAGGGAGGCTGGTTCAGCCCCAAACAGTTCATTAATTCTTCCTTTATCTTTGATAGTCTCTTGCTCTGTTTAAGGTAAGTAACACAAATGTTCATTTCAGGGTCTGCATTAGGTTTCTCATTAAGCGTTCACCTTGGTTTGAAGCTCGGTAACTGATCATCATTGGGGTTTTTTTCAGTTTCAGAATATGGAAAATGGCATCCTCACCCTTCTGCCCTCCTGCAGCTGGGTAACAAAACAGCTGCAGCTGTGTTAGTTGTGGGCGCAGTGTGATGCTCTTTGCCACAAGCAACCTTTCCACTCCAGATCTTTCAAAGCTTTATAATGTTTTCTCAAGGTATTGACAGGCTTGGTATCAGAGACCATCTCTTTGGTCACTTTGTGTACAGCAACTTGCTGATGGGCCCCCCATCCAGGACCAACTCTCACAGGTTTTATAGAGATGCTGTAATAACATCAGCTGTAGTTAAGACTAAATGTCATACGCTCACTGGGTTTGCTGTAACCAAGTCTACAGAGATGTTGTCTAATTTCTGTCTTGAAGGCTGTCAGGAAAAAAAACAAGTTGCTTAGCAGGA
>NW_010319896.1:4801-66197 GCF_000700745.2 Antrostomus carolinensis
CAAGGTTCACTTCCAGGTTCCTTAGTTGCCTAAAGTTATCTGAAACAGATAGCAGAAATATTTATTTCTCTCCTTAGAACTGATGTCAGGCATTACCACGGGGAAGTCCTGGTTGACATATTCCACTAGCAATCTAACCACAAGCACCTTCAACCTTCAGTACTTTCTCTCTTCTGTAGTCCTAAGACTGCTTAGCATTTTCAAAATACCAAGGAACACAGAAAACTGAGAGCAATCAGATCCCATGCATCATATCCAGTCTCTTAAAAAAAATTAATCAGAATTAATTTTCTTTCTGAATGTTATAAAAGGAAACATTAAAACAAGTGCCAAAACAATATAAATATTTCCTACAGAAATATCTTCAAAATTGAAAGTTTTAATATTAGAATCCAAATTAAATTATTTGAAATTTTGGGATAGTGGAATGTAATGGGACCCAGCCAACATTTTCAAATGGATTTATTTTTCACTATAGTAACTTCCCAGAAAGATCAAAAGGCTTCTAAACTCAAAAAGACAGATCTTATTAGGATATAAATACTTCATAAATAGAGAAGCACTCAAAGTGACTGGGTGAGATGGAACAGAAGTAAAGGGGTTTATAAACAAATCCCTCTTCCTCCCATTGTACCCTAGCTTTCTGGAGCAGTTTTGGCCAACTCTAAAGCTTTCTACTTGGGATCATACTGTGCCCGTTCCTCTCAGCTCCCCAGGATGCCTTCCCTCCCACCTCCATTGAAGCTGGCTCCGTGCTGGCTGCCCTCTCCCCCTGCAGCCTTGGAGCACGGGTTGTCCTGCTCGATGTGGTTCCTCTCCAGCTCCTCTACTGACTTCTCTGCAGCCACTTCCAGGGCTGTGGGCTGTGGGCAGGAGCTGGCCCCTCTTCCCTGGCGCATCCGGCAACCTTCACCCTCTCCTCTGTGGACAGGCAGGATGCTGACAGAGAGCAAACCAATGCAACCTTCCACCAGGACCTGCCCAGGGGTGTTAACATATATGAAACACCAAGGTTACAAATCTATTTTATACATCTCCCAGCCTCCTGGTCCGATGCCAGCTGAGATCCAAAATTGCTTGTACCTCATGTACAGTCCTTTAGGATACTGCTTCCAAAATTATTTTTTGGCAGAGGGGTGTGGAAGGTGAAGGAGCAGTGTTTGAAAGAAAAAATAATCCTTCCCATGAAGGGGTTAGTTTTGGCCATGAGGATTTATTACTATAAGACATACCTCTGTCATGCCCTCTTCAAAAAATTCCACCTCAATTATTCCAGATTATTTTAGGAATAAATAACTGAAAAATTCTCCAGCAGTACCCAGTGAACAGAAAGCTTGGTTGTGTTTACTCTTTTGCTCTGTACTTCCATGATCTTGGCAGCTGGGTTTGAAACGTGGCACCTGAGAGCACAGTGTGGCTCCATGAAACCCCAGCAGGAGCCCAAGTGAAGCAGGAGCACTCACCCATCTGCAGGGGTAACACAGGCAATGTGGGCAGGTCTCTAACAATCAGCCAAGTAAAATTCAGTGTAAAGTTCAGGCTAGAAGTATTCTCTAGCAGACATAGTAAGTTCCCTTTGTACCTGGCAGCTATGTACCTCGAGATGTCTTGTGCACAGGACAGGTAGGACTGGTGTTGCCTCTGCCTTCTCCTGCCCTAGCTCTGTGCTTCTCTCCACTAAGCAGCTCAGCTTTAACACCAGTGCCAGCTCCCACTCACATCGCCTGCATTATTCGGCATAGCCCATAGACTGAGCTTCTCACTAGGTCGAAGGATGTGGGTTTTCTTGCTCTCAGATTGCTGGGAGACACACTGTTTCCCAGCTATAACCTCTCAGATAAAAAGGGGTTACTACTTCCACATTTCAAAAAGAAAACATATTTTTTTAGCTTTTTGCCAGGGATCAGGTCTGGTCAGGGGGCTATGAGCACTCCTGTGGTACCCGACACTCTGAGAGATGAAGCTACAAACTGACCCTAGTCTTGGACCTGGCTAGTGTTTGTGTGGGAACTACCTGCCCAGGCATCATCTGAGTAAGTGTACCCACACCTGCAAATCTGGGCATCAGGGAATGTCTTGAGGCAGAAATGGAAACAATCATGGAGTTAAGCTACTCCCCAGACAAAGCAGCTGCTGCACAAGTATTTTTTGCATTACAAGTCTGATTTTGTAGGTCTAAAGGCCACCTAAATTTGTTTCAAACTCATAGGAGAAAAAGAGAAGGAAAAAGGCATGGGTTTAGATTTCCAGTGACCCCAATGGGCAGGGCAACAAGCCCAAAAGGACCAGTTCAGTAAGACACTTGGCTCCTGCTTAACCTTGTCAGGAGAGTAGTCCCTCTGAAACAGAAACTACTCAAGTGTTCAAAATTGGGCATGTGCTTATTTATCTCATTGAAAAAGTACACAGCAACAGATAAGCTGGAAGGGAAGCAAGAGTTTCTTTATACCATATCTTGTTATTGCAAAATGAAAGGAAATAACGTCTGCATCCCAAATTTGATCTGCACATTTCATTTAGCATTTATCTTGAGGATATTTTTATATATATCGTTTTGCCCTGGAGTTTTCAAATATTGTTCACATTTGGGATTTTACCTTTTCACTGCTTATTTGATAACCAGTACTTTATAAAATTCTGCTGAACTTATTACATAGAATTTTTTTATAGACAGTACAGAGTAAGCTTGGCACATAGCTAAATAAAGTTGATTGTTAATCTGGATGTCTGGTACTGACAGAATGGACATATTCTGGTTTCATTGTAGACATTAACTGGAAAACAAGACTAATTCCAGTTTTAAGCAAGAGTACCTCAACATTTTTTCCTTCATTAATTACAAATAAAATATTTGTCTTTCAAGAAAGGCCTATAATATTCATTAAGTTGGGTGTTTGGAGCTGCAGAATTTTCAAAGTCATCATTTTTAAGACAAAAGATTTTCCATTCCCACAGGCAAAATTACCTGACACAGGAACCACAAGTATCTCGTTTGGACTAATTTTTTTTTTTTTTTTT
The DNA here is from genome assembly GCF_000700745.2 of Antrostomus carolinensis. Lineage (NCBI taxonomy): Eukaryota > Metazoa > Chordata > Aves > Caprimulgiformes > Caprimulgidae > Antrostomus > Antrostomus carolinensis. Next base: position 7,820 of record NW_010319896.1, read on the forward strand.
TTTTTTTGAGATCTTAAATCTTACTTCCAAGCTTTGTTATTTGTAAATTCTTTCGTACTTACTTTACTGTATTTTGTATCCAATAGTTCAAAAGGGAGTTTTGCAACAGTGATTCACTTTTGCTCTGAAAATTCACACCTCCAAAAAAAGGAGAAGCATGAGCTGGTTAGCTTTTTGTCCTGTCTTTGACTTCTGATTTCTTTTCCTCACATATTCAACTACGGCAAATTTTCTTGTAGGTTTCCTTTCCGTGAGTTTCTTTTATGAGAAAAGATCAGATTTCTCTCCTTGGGACTGCACAGTATGGCTTTGTTCTGTTTGTTACTTTATGATAACTTTAAAAATGCATGTTGATAACTGTGCATTTCAATGATTCACACCCAGACAAACAGACTGGTGTTTGAGTAATACCAGTAAAAGTCAGAATAAAAAATTAAAGTTAAGGTCTTGTGGTTAGCTACCCAAATATAAGTCTTAGCACGATTTTCACAGGCCTGAGATGACCTGACTGAAAAAGGTTTACTCAACACTTTTGGGGAGAAAGGGACGGACAGCAGCTCATATCACTGAGAGAACCTGCTACACTGCCATTGTCTTACATACCCATATTTCACCTCGGTGCTGTTGAACATCTTTGTCAGCGACAGGGACAGTGGGATTCAGTGCACCCTCAGCAAGTTCGCCGATGACACCAAGCTGTGTGGTTCAGTCAAGGGTAGCTGGAGGGACGGAATGCCATCCAGAGGGACCTTGACAGGCTTGAGAGGTGGGCCTGTGCTAACCTCATGAAGTTCAACAAGGCCAAATGCAAGGTCTTGCACCTGGGTCAGGACAACCCTAAGCACAAGTACAGGCTGGGTGGAGAACTGATTGAGAGCAGCCCTGAGAACAACTTGGTAGTGGTGGTGGACAAGAAGCTCAACATGAGCCAGCAATGTGCGCTTGCAGCCCAGAAGGCCAACTGTATCCTGGGCTGCACAAAGAGAAGTGTGGCCAGCAGGCTGAGGGAGGTGATCCAGCCCCTCTACTCCACTCTCATGAGACTTCACCTGGAGTACTGAGTCCAGTTCTGAGGGCCCTCAACATGAGAAGACCCACCAGAGTGAGTCCAGAGGAGGGTCACAAGATGATCAGAGGGCTGGAGCACCTCTCCTCTGAGGACAGGCTGAGAGAGTTGGGGCTGTTCAGCCTTGAGAAGAGAAGGCTCCAGGGAGACCATATAGCAGCCTTCCAGTACCTGAAGGAGGTCTAAAAGAAAGCTGGGGAGGGACTATTTTCAAGGGCAGGTAGTGATAGGATGAGAGGTAATGGCTTTAAACTGGAAAAGGGTAGATTTAGATTAGATCTTAGGAAGAAATTCTTTACTGTAAAGGTGGTGAAACACTGGAACAGGATGCTCAGAGAAGTTGTGAATGCCCCCTCCCTGGAAGTGTTCAAGGCAAGGTTGGATGAGACTTTAAGCAACCTGGTCTAATAGAATGTGTCTTTGCTCATGGCAAGGGGACTGGAACTAGATGATTTTTAAGGTCCCTTCCAACCCAAACCATTGTATGGTTTTATGATTCTATGATCTGGCAGAAAAACTAATAACTGCTATTAAGGATGTCAATTCCTTGAAAAAAAAAGAAAGATATGAAAAATCCTTAACTTTATCGGAACACTTCAACTTACTCACACAAAAGCCTGGGAGACAAAAATACCAAATTTTAGCATTATGATTAGGAAAACCATAGGATGAAAGACATTTAGTTAACCTTCTGGATGATGGGACTGTGCCATATTTAAAAACTTTCAGTGTTAATGGTCTGAAACATAAGGTCATAAAGTACACTTACAGTGGAGAGAGAAAGAGGAGTATAAAGTCTCTTTCATATTTATTCTTGAATAAACTCATTCTCTCTGACAACTTCTCCAATGCATGGAGAAAACCTGAAAGAGAAGCAAGTAGCTGAAAATGTCTTACTGATAAGAGGCTGACTGTAGCACAAAGCTTTGTATCACCAAACCTCAGAAGTCTGTACCTTTACAGACTTTACACACTCTTAAAAAGTTTAGGCCATTCCTCTGACATCGGACAAACCTTCAAAACTGTTTTGGTGCTGATAGCACCCACGTACACAATAGAGCTCTCATTTGTTTGCTTTTTCTCCTCACAGAACGAGTTACTTTGAGAACTGGAAACACTGTTAATTGCCTCTGTCCCAGACAGACATGAATGGGAAATGTACACTTCAAGCTCCCAAGCATCCAAATATAGATGACTTGAACCGCCCAAAACACCAGATCCATGCATAGTCTTTATCTCCTTGCTTTATTTTATATACATCATCAGTCGAAAACTGCTATATGTCAAAGAATTTTGAAGTGAATTAACATACGACCTTCAATCAGAATCGATTATTTAAGCCTGAGATATGAATGTAAACTGTGTCTCATATTCCCTTCTTCCAGACAGCTTTTCAAGAACAAAATGAATTTGTATTACATGGAAATCTTTTTGGCACGATTTTTTTTTGCACAGATTAAAGATTTGTTAGAATGCATTCTTTCCATTCCTACGTGATTATGTGCATGTTTGCCAACATTTTTACACATGGAGTTCTAAGGCTGAACATTTTTTAATATCTTTAAGTACTAAACACATACTCTGACTTTCAGATATGCTGAGCAACTGACCTCACAAATCTCATAAAATCCCAATTCCTTTTTCCTCATAAATAGCTGAATACCAGCAATTAGCTGTAAGAGAGCAGAATTCAGTACAGGCATACTTTCTTCTGAAATTCCCAACTTGGCAGTAGATAGCTACCTTGTGTGTCATCCTGTTACCATTAAACAGCTCTTCTAGATTGGACAGTATTTAAATGGGTAAGATAAATCCTGTTGAGCAGAGCAGTACAAAATCAATGGAGAATATACAACCAAAACACAATTGTATTTGTTTAGGGAATTGAGTGATGTGGCTCAGGTTCAGCAATACTTTGGGAAAGATGGAGCAAGAAAGAGACAGTTACAGTGAATTTCATGATGCATCAAAAAGAATATATGGTATAATGGTGACCTTTAAAACTAGTGAAAACCTAACAGCCTAATTTAACATTCTCATGCTGTTTGCAGACAACACAAAGAGAAAGTAAAGGTCCTAAGTACCCTAATCTTTAACTGGTTTTAAAAATATACACATGTACACTCATTTTTCAATGGTGGAGGAACTTTAATCTGTGAGGGAAGTAGGGTTTGGGATTCAACAAGCTTACATCTTCTTATCATTAACACCATTGCAAGTAGCTCACAGCCAAAGACCCTCAATTTTACATATTTGGCAAACAATCAAACAAAAAAGAAACCCTTTTTTTTTTTCTCTAACTGTCTTATTGTCTCTTAGCTCAACATCTGTCCTTTCAGTCATGAGCTCCTAAGAGCAGGGACCTCTAACACAGCATTGAAGAAATTACATTAAAAATCTAACAAATCTAAGTCAGCTGAATCTATTGGAAACATTCTTGTTATTGCAAAAATCTTTGGACTCATTACTTAATCTTCCAAAAAGCAGAATCTTTTTGGAAGCTCCAACTGGTTTTTATAGCCACTAAATATACAAAAGTGACATTTCTCCTCCCTCCTCCATTCCGCCTATATTCAAAGATATACACACTAACTGATCAGCAGAAGTTTGGAAGCTGGCTCTAGCAGAGTTCTTGTTCTCTGCACATCCTCAATACATTCTTTGTCCCTCTTTCCTTTGTTCCAGTTTCATCCTCTCACACCTCCAGTTTCTCCCACGTATGCTCCTTTCCTCCCAGTACTTCTGTATTTATCCTCATGTTCCTTTTAGCACTTTCTCTCTACTTTGCAAGTCACATAACTTCCAAAGGGGTAAGGGGCAGCATGAAGAGTGACTGGATTGAAAGTACATGCTTTTGACTGCCAGTCAGGAGACCAAATGCAGAGGGTCAGTAAGTGTTGAGTTCACTCAGCAACCTTTACCTTAAATGGAACAGCAACAGGGACCATTCTTCACTAACCACTGACCAGTTTCTAGAAAGTCTGTAGGAATTTCATATCATTCAGACATCTAGCTTCCTTTGAGAGTTTACTGCTCTGAATTAAGAAAGTCATCTGTAATCCAGAACTCCTCTGGCTTCAGTATCTCCTCACTGTGGTATTCAAGCCATTGTATACAGGAGAGAAGACACTCTTCTGACCCTCCTGAGGTTTGCTATTCTATTCTATGCTTTGTTTCTCCACTTTGCTGTCCCACCTTGTACTCTGCTCTGTTGCACTTTAGTGGAGTGATGTGATTCTTTCTCAAGTTCACTCTGTGGTGTACCTCATAAACATTACCTCTCTCTGTTTCCTTTCTATACCATAGGGGAAAATGAGATGTGGCTTAAACCTTAAAAAATATAAAATACATGCAATTAAAAATAGTGGACTACTTGGTGGGGGGGTGGATGGTGGGGGGAACAAAACTGAGTCTGGAGACAGGTACCTAGCACCTGGCATAAAGGAATGCTTATAGTAGATTTAGGTCCCCCAAGGAAATCCATCATTCTTGGGATGGTCTTAAAATTATTTCATAATTGATGATGATAATCAAGCCAAATGCCACTGCTGAAAAATATTATCTGGAATTTTAAACTCATTCGTGCACAAGTACCTCTGTGAAAGTTCAAGATGCTATTCATATGCATGCATTTGCCAGCACACAAGGTGTTAGAAGGACCAAAAGCCTTACCATGGAGAATTAAGGCACAATAGAGCAGAAGCCTATTGCAATCCACACCCCTGTGAGAATCTAAAATATTCAGCTTTAATTTCCCCATTAAGACTTCGTTAACTGGAATAACTTAGTATTTTAAGATAAAGAGTGTTTAAATTGGCAACTTTAATGGATGTTGCAAAAATCTGCAAGATTCTTCAAAAACATTAATGCCTGCACAGACATGGAGACAATTTTGAAGGACTTTTAAAACATAACAAAACATGAAACAGTTAAAGCAAGAACAGGAGATGTTTTAACTAAATGTAAACTTAGAGAAGTCTGTGTATTTCCCTTCTTTGTTCATTTTCTTCTCTAACTGTTAAGGGTGAAAAAAACATCCCATTAAACACCACAGACCTGGAGAGCATGGTACTGACTGGTTTTGGTGAACTGGCCTTCTCCATCTTCTCCAGTGTTGTGCTGGAACTAGCAATTTCTAACTTTTCTTAATTAGTTCTTAGTTTTGGGTTTGGTGGTTTGTTGGGGTTTTTTTAAGTCACATGGAAAAGTGCTAGAAATCTTTTAAAAGTAAAAGTAATAAGTTTTCCCACAGCATTCTGCTTGAGAAACTACCTGCCAGTGCCTGGACAGGCATACTCTCTGCTGGGTAAAAAACTGGCTGCTTGGCCAGGCCCAAAGAGTGGTGGTAAATGGAGTTAAATCCAGTTGGCGGCCAGTCACAGGTGGTGTTCCCCAGGGCTCAGTGCTGGGTTCCATCCGGTTTAACAACTTTATCAGTGATCTGGATGAAGGGATTGAGTGCACCCTCAGTATGTTCACAGGTGACACTAAGCTGGGTGGAAATGTTGATGTGCTTGAAGGTAGGAAGGCTCTGCAGAGCGACTGGGACAGGTTGCATCAATGGGCTGCAAACAACTGTATGAGGTTCAATAAGGCCAAGTGCTGGTTTCTGCACTTGGGTCACAACAACCCTATGCAACGCTACAGGTTTGGAGAAGAGTGACTGGAAAGCTGCCTGGCAGAAAAGGACCTTGAGGTGTTGGTTGACAGCTGGCTGAATAGGAGCCAGCAGCATGCCAAGGTGACCAAGAAGGCCAACGGCACCCTGCCTTATATCAGAAACAGTGTGGCCAGCAGGACCAGGGAAGTCATCCTTCCCCTGTACTCAGCATTGGTGAGGCTGTGCCTTGAGTGCTGTGTCCAGTTTTGGACCCCTCACTACAAGAAGGACATTGAGGCACTGGAGCATGTCCAGGGAAAGGCAACAAAGCTGGTGAAGGGGCTTGAGAATATATAATGTCTTATAATGAGCGGCTAAAAGAACTGGGGTTGTTTCATCTGGAGAAAAGGAGGCTGAAGGGAGACCTTATCTCTCTCTACAGCTACCAGAAAGCAGGTAGTAGTGATGTGGGTGTTTGTCTTTTCTGCCACGTAACATGTGATAGGACAAGAGGAAATGGTCTCAAGCTGGCCCAGGGGAGGTTGAGGTTGGACTTCAGGAAGAATTTCTTAACTGAAAGGGTTCTCAGGCACTGGAACAGGCTGCCCAGGGAAGTGGTTGAGTCACCATCCCTGGAGGTATTTAAAAGATGGGTAGACGAGGTGCTCAGAGATATGATTTAGTAGTGGACAGGTACGGTTGGACTTGATGATCTCAAAGGTCTTGTCCCACTAAACAATTCTATGATTTTCTGGAGACCAATACTGTAATATTCCAACAGAAAATATTTTTCATGGTGTGGTGGTTTCACCCTTTTGGCTTGCAGCCAAACACAGCCTGCTTTATCACTCTCTCACTCCTCCCCTCCCACCCCCCCCAGGGAGCAGGGGAGAGAATTGGAAGGAAAAGGACAAGGAGACTCACAGGTTGAGATAAAAACAACTTACTAACTAAAATAAAATTCAAATTTTAATAAAATTAAATTTTACTTTATTTTTAAATTAAAATTAAAATTCTAATACAATTATAATAAAACAGCAGCATTTCAGGGGCCATGAGGGGCAGTGCTGCAGGCTCTGCTCAGCATGGGGAGACATGCTATGAGTCCCAAAGGCAGGAAGGAAGGAAGGCTGAAGCGATGGTTTCATGGCTAAAATAAAATTCAAATTTTAATAAAATTAAATTTTACTTTATTTTTAAATTAAAATTAAAATTCTAATACAATTATAATAAAACAGCAGCATTTCAGGGGCCATGAGGGGCAGTGCTGCAGGCTCTGCTCAGCATGGGGAGACATGCTATGAGTCCCAAAGGCAGGAAGGAAGGAAGGCTGAAGCGATGGTTTCATGGGGCCCTGCTTGGTGGAAACAGGATTTTGCAGCCATTGTGGATTCACTTGTAGGTGGGAGCAACTGAGGTGCCCTCATCTCACCACATCCTCACCCAGGGTAGCTGGTGGGCACCTGCGTGTGCTTCTTATAGGAGCAGTCACCTCACACACCTGCTTCTGTCCAGGTGTTTTGCGATGGAGGAGCAAGGATGCCATAGATCATCTTCCCTGAGGAGGTTAGAGGCTGTGTGTTTCCATAGCGACTGCAGACCTCTGCCTCAGGCTTCCCCAGTGCCACCCACCCGCAACTCCCCTGCAGTTGCCATAACAGCCCCGCGCAACAGCGCCAACACTTTTATTGAAGTTCGTCACACACGCTGTGAAGACATAAACCCGCAGTGCTTCCATCACATGTGCTGCCTGGGGAGCACTGGAGGAGACAACATCCCACCGGAAAAACGATAGTGGCGAGGTCTAATAGCTCCAAAACTGAATAAAGCTTGATCTGCACGCTCACCATCATGTGCAGAAGCCAGCAAGTGCCACAGCTCTTACTGGAAAACATAATGAAATGAGGAGATGGGAAGAAAAGCAAGGAGTATGATTAATAGGGACCCAGCATCAAAGCTGTGGATCAGGGAAGCAGAGAGGAGCTGTGTCTCTCCCAGCTGCTCTCTTCCTCATGTGCCCTTGGGCAAATCTAGGAACTTCAGCTGTACAATGAGGACAGCAACAAACAGAGCAACAAAGGACACAGGTGACGATGTCTGTGGGAAGTTCAAAAAATGGCAGGCATATAGACCAGCTCATACAGTGACCCCATTTATCCTACCACCAGTGCTTATGTCTTAGGAACTCTATTATTTTAGGTAGCACCATAATATAAACACAAATATGGTCAACAGCAATCTTTTACATAGAGCATGTTTTACATATATGGATAGTTGTGGTGGCAAACCCAAGACAATAGTGAATTTCCTTGGTTCTATTAAAACAGCCCACCTATTAACATGAACAAAAGCAATGCTTTTCTTCAAGATGTCTTACACTTGCTCACATTCATCTCAAGTGTCCTTCTTTGTACCCATATGCTTGATCTCTTGCACATCTGCTGGCTAACTGATGAGAGTATGGGATATTTTCTAGATAGAGCTTAACAATGTAAATGGGAAAATAAGTTAGTTTAGTAAAATATAAAATTTAGCTAGTAAAATATCTGCTTTATTTCATCCTAAAAAGACAAAGACCCAAAGCCACGTGCCACGTGCCTGCTGGGCCAGGCATTACGTGCCCCTGGCTCAGCCACCTCTCCCTTTCCCAACATGGGAACTCTGCACAGCCCATGGGGATGTGGCTATACACTCTCACGTCTGGCAAGCTGGGATAGTGCTCTCTAGCTTCCAGAGGGATGCTTCTGGGACCATGACTACCACATCAGTTTTTAAGAGGAAAAGGTGTTTTCCTATGTCTTCTCTCCTTCTTTTTACAGGTGCCCCAAACTCCCATTTCTGGTCACTACCACCTCTCCTCATCTATACCACCATTTTTCTCCTCATCTATATATTTTCCTCCCTTTGGCATAAACCCATATTTTGTATCAATTTCATATTAATTTCATATCCATCATCGTTTGCTTCTTTTCCTTTGGTATTCATCTTATTCTTGTGCTGACCTTCGTATATGCTCATCCAAACATTCACAACTGTGAAGTTAAATTATCAGGCCATCTCCTGGCCATCAACACTCACTTTTTACATTTTCAATCAAGAACTATTGCGCTTTCTTTCATGCTGATCTCTTTCCCCCATGCTTAGGAAATCTTCCCTAAATTCCCCCATGCTTAGGAAATCTTCCCTAAATTCCCAAAGTGCCTACAAAAATTTTGTAATATATAAGTTCCTGGTGCTGTTTACTAATATCTGTTTGGTTTTTCCATGGATTTCTCAACCACCTTTCCCTGGTTTATGCCTGAGTTGCACTTTTTTAGAGGTCAGCTGTCCCTTTTGGCTCTGTATTTGAACATTGTCTATCTTGACTAGGTCCTGATAATGATACCCTGAGAGCTCCACCAATACAAACAGTAAATTAATTTTCTGTTAAAATAAAATCCATGGAACTTCAGCTTTAGCAGGGATTTAAGGCTTGATATTGAATGTGTCTCTTGGGACACTCTAGTTTATACAGTGCATAGTGAGAGAACAAGGCCTTGAAATGGGTCTACTACCCTGCTGAATGGAGGAAGAATTAGACGGTCTTGGAGTTAGCGTAGAAAGAACTGCTACCCAGGACCATTAGTATTTCATAGAAACACAGAGCAGCTGAGATTGGTTGGGACCTCTAGCTATTGTCTAGCCTACCTGCCATGCTCAGAGCAGGATGAGTTATAGCAGGTTGCTCAGGGTCTTGTCTAGTCAGGTTTTGAAAATCTCCAAGGATGGAAACTCCACAACTTCTCTGGGTAACCTGTTCCAGTGTTCGGTCACCCTCACAATAAGAACTGTTCCTAAATTAACTATCATAGAGACTAACACCTGCTCAGCCAGCATCTTGATAGTGTGCAGAAGTGCAAAGAGAGAACAAGGGTAAGCATCTCACCTCTGAGCTCCTGAATCTGTCTGTGTTTTAGCTCATAACCGGCTCCTTTGGGGAAGACTTCTCACACTTTCTCTATAGAGGGTGAAATCTCAAAACCTTATAATGCTACTGAGCTGGAACAATGTAACTGCCCCAGCTGTCCCATATATGCACCAATTTCCCCCTTGTAAGCTCCAGCAGCACCAGTGATGTGTATGGGCTATCTATGACAAACTTGAAACAGAACATTACCCGAGATAACAAAGCAAGGTATCGCTGATACCAGACACATCAGCTCAACAGCCATGTGCAGCTCCAGCAAAAGGATCAAGACAGATCCACAATCTAAGTAAGAAAACATATTCATGAAGAAGCTGGGTGTGTAATGCAAGTTTCACTGGCTATTCAAGAGAACTTATTTTCTTTAGACTTTCCAGTGATATTTCTCCTTATTGAGGAGTATACTTCTGTGACAAATTTCACAAAATATTAGTCAAAATTTTGGTATAAATTTTTTTTTAATCAGAAAAAGAATAAAAATAGAAACTTTGGGATCTTTCCTCTTCTCTTCCCAACACCTGCCCCCCCCAAAATCCCCCCCCCCCCCCCCCCCCCCCCCCCCCCCATTCCTTAGCTAAAACTTATTTGAATTTAAAGTTTTCCTTTTAGAGAATGATTAATTATAGAATATTTTGGGTCAACACTGGCGAGCACTTCTGAACTCTGTTTTTAGTTGAATACTATTTCCATCATGTGTGAAGTTGCAGTTTTAAACTCAGAAAGCCCAAACAGTGTAAGACACCATTAATCACAGCCTAGGACAAGAATTCCTCTGTTTAAAAATCCCTTTTAAAAAATACTGATCTCAAATTTTCATAGTTTTCATTATTTGACTGTTATACCCAGGTGCTTCAATGTATAAAATTAGACTTTAAGAAGATGCATTTGGCACTACCTATCTGAGCACTGCTGGCAGGGCATATTTTAAAGACAACTGATCATAGTTTTCAAAGAGTGTTTTATTTTCTCCTTTCAAAAAAAATAAAATAAAATAAATGACTATACAGTCATCCTCTTTTTGTTTTGTGTTCCTGTTGGGATTTAATATTGAATAGAAGCCAAACAGTATGAATTGTGTTAGCTGGTGTCAGTGTGATCATTTCACTCAAACCTAGATATTCTTATCTCATAGAAAAAATATCATGAAATGAAGCATGTGTAAACTTTTTCTAGCAGTAAATGAGCTCTCTGTGGATATACTTTTATTGTTCAATTCACACAGAGGAGTGTTTATGTGATAAAGGAGAAGGTTTCTCACTAGCCTGAGCAATCATTTTGTTTTTCTGAGATCTCTGAAGGTTCATAAAGAAAACAGATTGTGGATTTTAGATTCTAAATCACATCTATCAGCCGTAGGCTTGCACTTTCACCACTAACTACTCTGCTGACTCATTGGCTGACTCATTCAATGAGTTTCATGTTATTCAATATTAATTTAGCTTAGGGAGAACCATGCCATCAAGCATTTGCCATCTTAACACACTGTCTCTCAACTTAGATTTGCAGCTAATAACAAAAAACAGAGTTGGATCAGAATGGGGAAATCCAGCATTTCCTGCCCTGAAAACTTTGATCCTGTCAATGAAAGTCATGCACTAGAGCAGGCACATTGCCAGTCCCAGGAGTACTAGCTGTGAAATATAATGGCTCTGGGTGTTGTAGCTTAGTCTCAGTCCAAGTTGCCACAAAGTTCTGCCATTAATTGAGACTTATAAAAAAAGGTGCTGAAACCCTTCCAGTGGCTACACTTTAGACACTTTAAATAATTAATATAAATTGATATTTTGAATATTTATGAATAGAATTATAAGTGTATGCTTCCCTGGATGGAACTTGATTTTCCTTTTTTTTTTTTTTTGTTTTGTTTTGTTTTGTTTTAAATGCTAATGTATAAACAAATAAAATCTGGGATTATACCAAAGACAACAGCTCAACCCTTTGCTGTTTATGTGCTTCATATTAAAGCTTTCTGGAATTCTCTCTTCAGAAAGCACATCCAGTGAAAATAGACAAAAATTATTTCAACAAATAGTACTGTTTGAAGAGATTCTTATCACAGAAGGATGGTCATCTAACAATATTTTTTAAGATCCCAAGTCAAGATGAAATACTGTTACATTATTTACACTGCTGCAGCTTTAACCTTCCTTCACCCCAACCTCAGCTATAAAAGGCATCCAAAGACAACAGGAGCAGCATCCTCCCTCTAATTAAGTTGGAGCTGGCCAAGACAGAGCTCAAACATTTTTTCTCAAAACATAGGCAGGGTTTCAGGCTGTTTGTGTTTCTGCCCCTGCTTTTTGTCAGTTTCACATCCATAATTTTTGGGGAGTGGGGGAATACCTAAGTATTTGGAGACTTGCTGTCATCTGACCTCCTCAAGGGAGCAAGAAACATCAACCCACAGTGGAGCTGACTGCTTAGATGACACAAGAGGTTGGAAACTATTAAGGGTAAGCCATAACCTCAGAGACTTTCTTACCATCCCACATCCCAGGGACACCAAGATCCACTACCCTGTATACAGTAGGTATGAAAACTGGTAATATTTAATCTGAAATTGATACCACTTGGGCTGACAAGGAATTCTGGACTGCAATTTCTCAGACACATTCCTTGTCTTTGAGGTAACATGAGAAAGGGGATCTACCAGTTACCAATTACCAAGACAAATTATTTAACTGCCACAATCCCATTTCTAGATGCCAGGTCAGCTCAGGAATAAGCCGGGTAACAAACTGCTCCTTGTCATAGCTGGGGCATATACAGAAGTAAAACTCACAGTGACCCTGAGTCTCTAGTGTGATAAAGTCCCCACAGTGTTTTGTCACTGAAAGGTTGGATGGCGAGAGAATTAGGAAGTTTCAGAACTGTAGTTTTGGATTTGAACGGCAACACTCTGCCTAAATCCTTTGTTCAAAGACCACAACCTTCTGAATAATTCAGATTTCCTTTATATTATATAAGCTAAAGCTTTCACTCATGACCACAAATCATGTTCCTCATTTTTTGATTGCTTGCTTGAGATCCCAAAGGTATGACATGGAAGTTGGAGAGAGGAGATTCAGTCTATGAGAAAACTACCTCAAATTTCTCACGATCAGGCACTGAAACCTAGTGGACATTTGTGGAAATCTGAGTCGACCTTCCTCAGTGATGGTGGAGCACTCTAGTGATGAAAGCACAGCAAAGTCCACAAAGAATTTAATAGTCTGTGCTTCATAGAGAAACTGGAAGATGGGTTATAAAATTTAGAGTTAGGAGTGAATAGAAACATGCACATTCCAGTACAACTATCACCATCTACCATTGCCGCTTGAATAATGCTGGATCTGGAGAAGAAGAAAGAGTTTTTGTTTATGCAATTAGACTTTCATAGTCATGTGCCCAGATAAGTCAAAATAAGATTGTACATACTTCATTCTTCTGTTTCCTCCCTTTTGATTGTTTTTACTGAAGAATCTTGTATTTTAGATAAATGTGGTTATATACACATAAAAGAAGGCAACCTCCCTGCAGATGCCTAAAACTATGCATGGAGTTGCACATACAAGAAGCAAAAATAGAATTGAGGGAAGGTTCACAGATTAATAGAAACTGTACAGCTGGGGTCAGCCTCCTACTATACCACAGACGTTGTTTATCCCCTGTGCCTTAATCCTCCTTGAAAATTGGTAAAATATCACTTCCTTACCTCCTGAGAGTCTTCAGAAAGAACAATATACCCAGATTCTACTGTAATGAGGCCATCTAAAGGATATATAGATAAGGAAAACATCTGCTACCTTCTTTAACAGCCTTTCCTCTTTTCTCTATCTCCTAGGCAGCAAACTAGGTTGTTTCAGAGGCAGAGATTATTCAGAACTTTCGTCACATTTTGTCTATTCAAAGATTTTATCACTGTATCGTAAGCCACACCTGGTTCCTGTATAAGAAAAGCAAAAATTCTGGCAAAGTCTGTTGTCAAGCTTTGAGAACATTTGGCTCAAAATGAATACTCCTTTCCCGCCCAGTCTGTACACACTCACAGTCTACCTGGCTTCTGCATGGCTGTAAGGTAACAGGAGAGGGAGAGAAAATCAGGTCAAGAGTTGTTTTTCCCTCTGCTCCTGTTGCCAGAGGCACAGTGCAGGCTGATTTCTAGTTCACTTGCAAGGCTTTTACATAAAGATCCACAGAGCTGTACTGATAGACTCTCTCTCTACAATTAATACAGTAGATTTCATTTATTTATTTAGTAACCTTTCTTCCACTTAAAGTCCCTGGGACAATAAAAGGTGCTGTGACACCAGGTTTGGGAAAAGGTCTACCAGTCCAAGTCCAGAGGTCAGTAGGAGAATTATGGTGACAGACAGCTTCACAAACCTTTAGCAAAATTTCCTTGGGAATTTAGATCTTGTTGTACTGGGACTCTTGTGAAAAGCTTTTAAGTTGCACTACTGCCAGATACATTTGTAATGTGGTGAGAGCTGTAACACAGTGCCACTGTGCTGCTTAATTTCTCAACATTTCTTAACTTTTAAGTAGTGGAGTTTGCCAGCTTAATACTACTTTTTCATTTTTTAACACTTTTGATAGTGCTTTTATATTCCGATGAATATCAGTATAATGACCTGAAAGGAAGAAACAGAAAATTCAAAACAGAAGCTCTCACAAGTGGAATTGTATTGATACTTAGGAAGGTCATCTCCAGCGCTGGAAATTTTCAATCTGCCCCACAGAGATCTGCCACTTGAGCTGCATAAGAAGACATTGGAGTAGCAGCTAGCAGCATTAACTTGTTACTTACTCAGAAAATGAGCTCTAGTAGGGACAGAAGTATAGTATTTTATAAATCTGTTCACAGGGAATAGGAAAATTTAAGCATCACAGATCGTGTTCCTCTGGAAGTCACTAGTAAACATTATTTTCCTGACTCTTCTTCATCAGTTTGATTTTTTCTCACCTTTGGCTTCATCCTATGCTCATTTTCTTTTGCCAGCCAGTGTACAGCTTCTCATGCCCATCTCAATATTTTTCTCCAGAAAAATGGAGTGGTGCAATCAGCTTTGTGCAATGATACATCTAATTAACAAAATGCTAACAGTATCTTTAATAAAAGCAGATGATGAATGTTTTATCTCTAATAGCATGCATTCAAATACCATAGACATAATTATGCTAGCCTTTTATGTAGGGTAAAAAAGGCATATGTCAACTTAACCTAAAAGGTTGTAAGAGACTTTGATTTCTGCCTTCTGACATTTCAGCAGTGGTTTCTGCTTTATGCACTTCCAGGTCTAAGTCCTAAAAGAGTTTTCTCTCCTTTCTGTGTTGTTCTGCGAGATGGCAACTTTTAAAGCCCTGACTGGACAGAGGTCTTTTTCTTATAACAGACAAATTGAACGCTAATTTCTAGTTGCATGAACCTCAGTACACTCTCTCTTGATTATATCTCTTGTAGAGTACAAAACTGTTTTTTAAACATGAAAAACATGACATTAGCAAAGCTTGTCTTTCTGTTATTTTTATCTCCTATATTCTATGTCATGCTTTGAAGTCTAATGAGGCAATCTACTCTGCACACCTTAGGTAGCAGTGCAGAACAAAGAATTTGAAGTGTTTGGTTCCTTCCCCTGCTTGGGAATTAGCTTCTTTTTTTGCTAACAAGATGTTAGTTTTAGAATTTTGCAGATATTTGTGCTCATTTCATTATGTTCATACTTAAGAATTCCATGGAAAAGCACATGAAAATAGATAGGAAACACTGCTGCAAGTAATAGCAAAAGTAAAGAGAATTAAACTCTAAAAATCTTAGGTAGCCTTCAATGTAAATCACTCTAAATCCATATCTCCAGATTTGCTTTTCCAACAATTAATCATATTTAGATTACATCATTATTCACTATGAGAAACCATACTTTGAAATCTTGGAAATATACCTTGGTTTACATGAGCATTATCTAGAATTCTTATAAAACTGCAATGTTTTATAAGAATTATAAAATTCTGTGCATGCCACACAAGAACCACGGGGTTTTTGAGGGGAGGAGGAAGAAACTGCCAGACATGTTTGGGCAAAGCAAATCTCTTTCTGGATCTGCTATTCACGCTATTATTAAATGGGGTATACGTAGTCTTTTAAAGAAACTGGGGATACACATGTCACTGAACAAAGTATAACTTACTGATATTGTATGTCACCGAAGAACATTTTTGTAACCCCAAAAGAAGTCAGAGGAATTTAACATGAACAGACTGAGAAGGGACAATTAGTTAGTGGGCTGTCTAGGCAGCTCTGAAGTACTGAAGGCACTTGGCTCCAGCTAAAGCCATCTGGAATATTTCCATTTGTGCTCAACTAGAAAGAAATGTCGGAGAGGGTAGGTAGAGTCATATAAGACTTAGGGTGCCATCTGGAAGTCCTAGGAAATGTCTGAAGCCCCAGTTTTTGCAGCTAGGATATGTCAGAAAATGTAGGTAACAGGTACAGAAAATAGCTAAAAAGGAATGATGTTGTTAAGTACAAATAAAAAAATACATTTTTGTATTTCTTATTTGCAACTTTTGTCTAAAACTGTCTCTGAAAGCCTGATGTTTGATCTTGCTAATTATGTCTTTACATATTTGTTCCACAAATCCAAACCAGAGGCATTCTGGTTCTGGGAACAAGATGAATCTGGATGGAACCAGCAAACATGGGGTATAGTAACAACAGGGAAAATCAGGAAAAGATGGTGCGTGCAAGGCTCAATTGCCCTGTGTCTGACAATGGACATCCTACTCATCCTGCAGTTGGGCAGTCAGGAAAGAGCTCTGGGAAAGGCAGTTCTCTTCCTATGAGGAATACAGCAGAGGTGCAACCCATGGCTCCCACCTGGCAGCCCTGTCACAGCCCCTTGCAGCATTGCCCTGCTGTAAAGATGTGAAGGGCCAGTTCAAGCTGAAAGACACAGCTGATGCTGTCAGAACTGTGCTATACAAAATGCTGTGGCCCTACCTGACCTGCAGAGCTGAAACTACAGTGGAAATGCTATGAAAAATGTCTGGTTTGTGGGGTTTGTGCTGTGTGATGGCTACACATTCTACACATTATCAGATTGGGAAAGCAGATCCAGCGTTAGAAGCAAAGCAAGGGCAGAAGATTTCTTTTGCTAGCTTCTCTCCTCATTCCTCCCACACACACTCTGCTGAACTATCATCCACACATTTAAAAGAGTTTTAACAAGTTCTGAAGAGCTGAATAGGATCAAGCTCTCTTCACTGAGATCGCCTTGACACTTAGTGTCTGAAGAAAACAAACAAACAAAAAAAAGCAATTACTTTTCTACTATGGGAAGCTGACAAAATATTTCCCTAAATTTGATCTACCTTTACTGGCTTCTGGAGGGACAAAATTATAAATGTTTTCCAAAGATTTTCAGTGGAACGTGGGCATTCTGCCATTTATACACAAATGAATAAAACATGCCCCAAAACTTAGCAAAAACAAACTGCAGGTGGACGGACCATATTTTGTGTCTTTCCCAGCCATGGAGAGTAGGCTAGACCTTTTTCAACCTAAGAAGTACAAAGCCTAGAAAGTACCACAATTTGCAACACTTTGTCCATAATGAAGGATGCCAAGCATGTCAGTAAGGTGCATATGTACAGTCACCATTCAACACTTTGGGAATAGAACATGTGGCTGTTCTAGGACCAAGTGATATAAACCCCTTTTGATGAAGCAAAATTTCTTGTCTAAGTTAGCAAAAGCCCTGTGCTTCAGGAGGCCTAAACAAGGTGTGGACTTCCCTCCATGCACCAAATTCCAAGCCTGCTAAATGTGGCACCCTGCCATGTGAAGCTGAGTCTCAAAGTAACACAGCTTCACCTTTGGCTGGTCATCTACCTCTCAGTCAAAGCTGATCAGAGACTGTAACAGCAGGGGAAAAGAGAAAGAAAGTGTGTATGTTTATAAAATCACTCCTCACCTCCCTTGCTCAAAAAAGTGTCATCATCCCAATCCTTTAGAGCACAGTTCTATTGTTCAGACAGAATGCTCACAAATAAATGACAGAACAAAGCTATTTCCTGGGCCAAAATGACCTAGGGCTATTACCCACAACTTCAAGACAGTACAGCTACCTTGACAGGGAAGAGAACTGATTTTGCTAAACCAACCTACCTGTACTTTAATTTCACTGCCAATCAGGTTCATGTTTCAGCTTACTGCCGTAAACCATTGCTCTTGAACAAATATCCAAGGCAAAGACAAAAACAGGCCTTATCTGCTTCAAGTTTTAGTGCCACAGGCTTGGAGAGCCTGGTACATCAGCTAGTGTTGAGTTTGGGCTTCACACAGAAAACAGTTGAACTTCTGTCCTCCCCCTGGGAATGTACATAGCAGGGTGGGTGTGCTTAGCAACACCTGAAAGGACTGAGCTGATCTCTGGATGCAACATGATATAAAGAAAAATTAAGAACAATGATAGAAACACTCCGTGCTTGAAGTAGGCTAGCATGCCACACCCCTGTAGAAAAACACAGAAATGTGTGTTCAGAAAATCTGTGGGAATGCAATGGGACCGACTATGATTTTGTCAATGCTGCAGGCATGCCAAATCCAGCAAGCTGCCTCTGGAACTACTGCCATCTGCAGCTGCCAAATATTGCCAGTCATCTCATAAGCAGCGATCTGCATCTGCCAACGAGAGAATCTGCTAAATTGAGTAATAGGTGCTGAACTGTGAGCTCGCTGAGGGCTAGCGCACACTTAGGAAGGAGAGACACTGCCTTACTGTCCAGTGGAGTCTCTCCATTCCCCTTGAGGTCAGAAGCAAGGGGCTGGATTTACACTGCTTGTTTCCTTCTCTTTTCCTTCTTCTCTCATACACACTACAGATAGCTCCAGTTTGGATTCAAACAAGTTTTCCCATGCAGAAAAGAGAGAGAGAGAAAAAAAAAAATCATATCTCAAAATATTCCTCAAAAGAAAACAAAACCAGTGCAGTAACCAAAGCAAAGTTCTAACTCTGAGGAGGAAAACTGGCAGTTGCTCTGTGAAAGCGTCTAACAGCTTCTCCAGGCTGTCCCTCCTGCTCCAGTTTATCACAGAGGTGCTCAGAAAGCATGGATGGGATGGAGAAAGCAGAAAAAAAAAGACTCAAGAGTGACAGTACAAGTAATCAGAACAGAAACTTCACCATTTTGGGTAAACTAACACAGATATTGATCATTTAAACTGCTACATTGATATTAATGATAGCCAAGATACTTACCATCTTTCAAATGCAAGTGATTTTAGGTGCTGCGCAAAAGACAGATCCTGGTCTAAGAAACATACAGTCTTACTCACCAGGTTGTCTAAATAACAACTATCGTTTCCTATTTGTAATAGTGCAGCACATAGCCACATAGCTCCTCTGGTCACAGAATCATAGAATGGTTTGGGTTGGAAGGGACCATGAACTGAAATCCCACTGTGTTAAGGACTATATGTAGAGGCAGAAATGCTAGGCTCTAGTCAGAGAAGTGAAGCAGATGGGAAACAGACAGGTATGGGGGGAAAAAAAACCCAAACACATTATGAGTAAATAAAGTAAATACTCCTGGCAGAGGTCCCATGCTCACAATTTACAGTTCACTCAGATATTTGCAAGCCTTCCTACAAAGATGGGTTGCCTCAGGAATCTGAAAGACCCAACATTGCCTCATTGCAGGTGATTTTAGAGAGCTCCTCTAAACATGAGTGCCAGGATGGAGATCACACAAACTGGTATTTGAAAATTTTATCAGGGGGCATTTGAAGAAACCAACTAGTGGTGGCAAGTGGCTTTCAATGTTAAAAAACAGGGAAGACACAGAGTGATAGTAGGGTATTACAGAATCACAGGATGCTAGGGATTGGAAGGGGCCTCAAAAGATCATCTAGTCCAACCCCCCTGCAAGAGCAGGATCACCTACAGTAAGTCACACAGGAACATGTCCAGGTGCGCTTTGAATATCTCCAGAGAAGGAGACTCCACAACATCTCTGGGCAGCCTGTTCCAGTGGTCTGTCACTCTCACAGTGAAAAAGTTAGGCCTTTTTCATGTATTACTGTCAGGCCTGGTATTTTATAAAACCAGCCATAACCAAAGAACCCAAAGCCCTGCCTGTAGCACCAGTCTTGGAGCCAAGTATTTATGGACTGGATCCTTCTATTGCATCCTATGCCATTGCCTGCAACTAGAAGGAGGGAAGAGAAAATAACTTGTGCCCCAAGCCCTTTCATCAACCACCCCAAGACCTTGAAGTCTGTCTTCATTCCCCTCAGAATATGGGATGTAGCTTCCTCCCCACCTATCTGTAAGATTAGTAGTGGGTATTAGTAGTAGTAAGCCACACCAAGTTGGGAAGTTTCCTAGCAATATCCCTGATTTGGCCTCCAGGAAGACTACAGATTTCTCTA
Source organism: Antrostomus carolinensis (assembly GCF_000700745.2). Classification (NCBI taxonomy): domain Eukaryota; kingdom Metazoa; phylum Chordata; class Aves; order Caprimulgiformes; family Caprimulgidae; genus Antrostomus; species Antrostomus carolinensis. The sequence continues at coordinate 27,861 of NW_010319896.1, forward strand.
TGATGAGAGTCAGCCTGGCATATCGGACCCTCTGTACCTTTGAGGAGTGAGTATCCAACAACTATAACTCCTTTTCTTCTTGTGGAAGAGGAAGGCCTATCTGATTGTGATGAGACACCTGGTATAGGTTGCCTATCATCCACGTCCCCATTAGACTGGCTGTCTTCTAGCAGAGCCTCATATCTATTTCTCAGAAGCACCTGGGGAGGTGAGGCAGGCAAGGAGGGTGCTCGCCTTCTGCCATGGCCATGAACTTGCCTCCCCTCACCCCTTTCATTTAGGCTTCTGGCTTCCACCTTGACGGGGGTAGGATACCTGGTGACAGGGGTAGGATACCTGGTGACAGGGGTATTCTCCTGGTTTCAGCTGGGGTAGAGTTAATTTTCTCCTAGTAGCTGGTATAATACTGTGTTTTGGATTTAGGATGAGAAGTATGTTGATAACGCATTGATGTTTTAGTTGTTGCTGAGCAGCATTTTCCACTAAGTCAAGGACCTCTCAGCTTCTCATACTGCCCTGACAGCAAGCAGACTGGGATTGCACAAGAGATTGGGAGGGAATGCAGCTGGGAGAGCTGACCCCAGCTGACCAAAGGGATATCCCATACCATATGACATCATGCTCAGCCTATAAAACTGGGAGAAGAAAGAAGGGGAGGATAATTGGAGTTATGGCATTTGTATTCCCAAGTAACTCTTCCTTGTGATGGAGCCCTGCTTTCCTGGAGATGGCTGAACACCTGCCTGCTGATGGGAAGCAGTGAATGAATTCCTTGTTTTGCTTTGCTTGCACACATGGCTTTTGCTTTACCTATGAAACTGTCTTTATTTTGATCTACGAATTTTCTCACTTTTACTCTTCTGATTCTCTCCCCCGTCCCACTTGGGGGGGACTGATCAAGTGGCTGTGTGTTGCTTAGTTGCTGGCTGAGGTTAAACCACAACAGGTATGAAGCATATAAATCTGAGGGCAATTCAAAAACATCAGATGCGGCAGAGAATGAGGGAGTCTCTGAGTAATCGTGGGGTGCAACTGTAAAGATGTTGCAATAATCAAATAAGACAAAAGGCTTTGAATTAGAGAGTAAGAAAAGCGAAATAATTTAATGTAAAGTAACATTTTTTAAATAACCCAAGTTTGTAAAGCATAACGGAAACGTCCTCATATGAATATAAACATTCTTTTTGCGCATTTTTTCTTATATGAATGTTCCTATGGAAAGAAAATTCATCAAATCAGCAGCAATTCACATAGTGACCTTCAGTCTGAGGTTCCATCATTACCCTGCTTTCAGTTTGGATTACTTCAGGGTGCCTTTGGAGTGGCAGTAGTTATTTCCCCTGAGTAGTTTCCAGGTACCAAAGGAAAACCTGATTCCCTGTCAAACCTGACTTCAAAAATCCCGCTTTAAATTCAAGGACTGGCATTCATCTGCAGTACTAAAAAGACATAAAATGTGGCTTAAGGTTACAAATTATGTTTACTAAAGTAGTGCAGGGGAACACACAACTTTGCAGTATGGTGATGAACTGCTGATACAACTAGTGCTTCACAATCTTCTGATTGTGAAGGAAGAACTACACTACGGCCTTGATGATGAAGCCAAGGTAGTAATTTCATTTCTGACTGCTAAGCAGCATTCAAAAAAGCTACAATAAAAAAAAAAAAAAATCTCACTCTGTATATTCATCCTCTATTGGAGAAGGTGAAAGTTTTTTAACATTGCTTGGGATTCAAAGATTTTCTTAATGTGGGTTGTGGGCTGTGAAAATGGATCTGGAAGATAGTCAGGGGATTTCCAGCTATAGCCCCATAATGGTTAGAGGTGTCCTGAAAGTTGGGACAAGCAGCAGCTGCTGAGCTGGCACATTGCTCCTGCCACCCACGGAGAAGTGTTAGCATAAGTGCTGAAAGCAGCCTTCAAGTGGCCTTGCCTGGTAGAGGAGAGCTGCCAAGGGATATATATTTTGGGACCTTGGTAGTGACTTTTTCATTATGTGCCACTTGTGGATGATATACAGAGAAGTATACAGTTCATCTGTTTGGTGAAAATATTAGCTGTAAACCTTACTTGTTTGATTCAGTCCTCTTGTGATACGTGAGGCGGAGCGGCGCAAGGCTGGCTGGCAGCGAGCTGTAGCCAGGCCCTGCAAGTAGGGCTGAGTTGACTGAAGAGTAGAGGACAAAACTTTCACAGGCTCACAGTACATGTTAGACTCTGCAGCACCATTCTGGTGCCTCCGCCCACCTCAAAAGTTGTCCACCTCCTACACGAGAGGCTACTGACAGAAAGAATTGTAGATTTCCAAGGACATCTGCGAAATGAGAGCAATTCAATAGGAAAGAGCTAGATATGGCAGCCTAAAGATCCTAGCCTCAGCCATTGCAAAAGCTTTTGTAGAAAAGGCTTAAAAGCTTAATCTCACTACAAAAATAATGATAACAGTTCTTATTTCTCAAGAGTATTTTACCAAATGCAAGTCTGGACAAGAATGGAAAATGAAGACTAAGTATTGCATTATTAATGATTAAGCCCGATGTTAATCCTGCTTAAATTTCCACATCAGTGTAACTTCTGACTTGAAGCTCCATTGTTTCCTGAGTTTTAACCATTTGTTTTTATTATCTCTTACCTTGACTTTTATTATGCCCTTCATTATAAACCCCAGACTTTATGTGTGTTAAGCAGTTATATCTTTTATTTCTCTATTTATTCAGCAAAATTTTTAGTGTCTACAGTGGTATTTTGTGGGGAGAAAAATCATTAGGGTCCAATAAAGATCTTCAGCCAGTGGCAACTTTAAGTGGTTTTGGGTATGAGGTTGAGTCTGAGGCAGAAACAGAGTTAGAACTTGATACCAAACTTGCCATAAAAGAGAAATTTCTGTGGGGAAAGAACTTAGCACTTTAAGCTGGAAAGTTTTGATAAGAATCCTACAAATCGATATTCATTGAATTGCTTGCATTGTAGGAGGGCAGGTGAATGATAGACAAGAAGTGTTGACGTATTGTTTTCTCTTCCGCCTCACTTGGCAAGACCTTTTTCACTATGAAGCTGCTTCTCTCCTTGAAAACACAATGTCTTCATCATAGCTTAGTCATAAGGAGACAAATAAAATTAGAGCATGCCAGCACACCTGAAATAGCAAAGCAATATAGGGGGAAAAAACAATAAATACCAACTGAGTGTTTGCTTTATGGGATGTTCTAGGGATACTTCAAGGACCTCTGGGTAACATACTGAGTTCAATTTCTTCACATATAACAACTGCAGCATGCAATTCATCAATATTTTTAACAGGGATCTTTAGTTGCATGGGAATTGGGGTACACTCCTTTTTAAGGAGAGAACAACCTAAGCCCAAAGGGTTTTTCTGGGACTGAGCTCTCAGAGGATCCTCAGCTCTCCTGCAGAGATCAGACGGGGATACTTCAAAGGCTTTTCCCCTCTAGCAGAATGAGGGCGTTCACTGTGTAACTGTGCTCCTTAGGAAAACAAAGATGGAAGGACTGCCTGCACCACAGTTCAGGCCCCCACAACTGCAAGCCTTCCATGCACTGTTCAACCTACTTTTTAAGAAGTAGTTTTGTTCTCTGCTATAGACATGGGCTTTTACCATGTTTGAGGCAACACTCTCATCAGAGTTAAAAACTTTCTTTCCCACATACAAATATATGAGAAAACAAAAACTTAGCATGAGCCAAAGGCTTCCCAACAGGCTGGCTGCATTGCTCCCTCTGAAGGGACCAAGTCACCTCCAACTGATGACCTGCTGACACCATGTTAATATACAAGTTGATTATGTTTATTTAAAATTGAAGCAGGGTTCCTGTGGTTCCTGTGTGGGGTATTAGAGGGTGCTACCTGCTTGCTGCTGCCCCTCAGGGACCTAGACTGCCAGCTATCATTGGCAAAACCTCAAAACTAATCCAGTTGCCCACTGAAGCACGAACAAATGCAGTCCAAGTGTCTCCAAAAACACCAAGAACATTAAGAATAAATTCACCCCGCATAAGCTCCAATGCACCTCCTCTGAGTGGGGCAAGGGAAGGCACCTCCATCTTCCAGCGAAGTGAAGCAGCTGCCCTTGCTGCATCCTAAGCAGGAGCCAGGCTCTTGTGCTATCAAAGCAAAAGCAGGAATTCTGCCATTCATTTCCCCAGTGAAGTCCTGGATTTCATCCCATTTTCCTGGCAAGAGATTTTTTGAAAGAAATATTCAAACCTGGATCTCTTTTACCTCGAGGTTCAGGATGGCAAAATCAGAGTTGCATATATTTGATTAACACCTTGAAAGCAATTTATGTAGTCTTTTGTGGCTTCTTGAAACATACCAACCCTGCTGCACTAGGTTCCATAGAAACAATATTTTGGTATTAGACTGCAGTAACACTCCCTTTCACTTCACCTACTTTTTACATAATGTCATATGACACAAGTTACAGATGTGATGGCCAGACAGTGAGTTATGTGTGACGGGTTAGTCTGTTGCTGGCAGCAAGGAATGTTATATGTTGCATAAGCAACATATGGGAGAGTGAAACACAAATGGGGGAGTAAAACCAACCTTGTCCAGTCCTGCCTTTTCTCATTCATTCTACACCAGTTTTAGGCTTCAGCATTTTTCTTTTTAGCACTTCTCTTGCTTTCTTCATGGATGATAGCAGGTTTACATCAGCTGTTAGCTCTGTAAGACAGCAACTAATTGCATTTTAATTACTCTTGAGATACCAGAGGCCAGAAGAGTCTCCAGATCCAGTGGGATAATTCAAAGGGAAGGATAAGTCAAAGAGGGGAACAAATACAAGAAACCCTCTTGAGCCTCAGCATCCTGAACTGTCATGAAGGAGATGAATCCCTGCAGGGCCACAGGCTGAAATGCAACTTTTGAGGAATTTAATGTCCCTTCATGGGACATTTTAGTGTTTGCGGGGGTAGAGTGTGGAGTGAATTAGTTAAGCTATGCTTTTACTGCAAAAGCATATGTAATCTTTGTGTTAGAAAAATATACATACCCCAATGGCATGCCTGGTAGACCCATTGAGAAATAATTTTAGAACTAGAAACTCCCTATTGGAGAAAGTGTTTGCCATCCACACAACCCAAGACATAATACAGACTCAAAATACATTATTCTCATTATATACAAGGAGAAACAGGTAAGAAATGTTGGCTGAGGCTCTCCAGGGTGAAGCCAGGGAGAGCGGCAAGGAGCCTGGCACCCCAGTCTGGACTCTCACCACGCTTGGGCAGCCAGACCCTCACCAGTAAATCCCAGCACTGGCAGTACCATGTACTGTCCAGGCTAGATGAACCACCCTGGCCCTGGTGATGCACATTTCCTCTTGGTGAAAGCAAGCACCTGTTAATCTAAATATACATTAAAAAAAAAATCCATATAAACATATCCTTATTCTCCATCTGTACAAATGACAGTAGGCTTAAGTTATATGAATTAACACATTCTTTTCTCTTCTCTCCTGCAAAGTAATTTTTTTTTTTTTTATTTAGATGCTAGTTGTGCTGTCATTTATTACGACCTAGGGTCTTTCCTTAAAATTTTGGCAACTGAACTGTTTTAGGAACTGTCTTGCTATAAATAGTTCAATTTCATTAAAGCTTACCAACAGAAAGGCAATTTCTCTCTCTCACTGAAGTACAACCCTCCAGTGCAGCACAGGCTTCATTCCCCCACTTAGGGGATCTCTTTTTTTCCTTAAATTGCTTACACACTTTATTTCCCTCATATGACTAAAACTCCTTACTACAGAATTTTTCAGCCAAGATTGTACAAGCTGCCTCATAGTCTAGAAATATTAACTATATTTTATTTTATTTTATTCATTGCATTTGCATTTACATTATTTGCATTGTAGATGGCATTTTTTTTTAATATTGAATTCATTTTGAAAACTTAACCACTTGTTTGGTTCCTTGTTGATTTGGCTTGCACCACAAAACCTATCTATCTTCTTATTCCTTGTTTGCTTTTTTAAAAGAATATATCACTGGGTTTTCTTCTGATACTGCTGTCTTCCTAAAATGATTTAAAACAGTACGGTGCTATCTCTGCTCTATTACCAACAAATCTTAATTTTTTTTTTTTTTTTTAAATCTGCTTTAGGAGAGCTAGTAAGCAGGCACAGAGACTGCAGAGGGAAGCTGTAAGAATGATCAGAGGACCAGAAAATGTGATATCTGAGAAGGGCTGAATGAAGAGATGTCCATTGTACAGAGAAGGAGTCTGAGGGAACAGGATAGTATTCAAGCATGTTGAAAAAAAGATGTTTCAGAAGAAGGAAAAAAAGATTTTCTCTGTACACATAGAGCAGAGAGGGCAAGAATGGGTGGGCTTAATTGTAGAAAGGGAATTGAAACTGAATATAAGAAGAAAACACTAATGAGAAACCCTAAAATATAGTGAAGCACTCTCTTTATTACCAGACAAGCCCTGGGAGCACCACTACTAGACACCTTCAAAAACAAATATTTTGGCAAATATCCGTGAGTCATGACAGAAATGTAGTTGATCCTTCCTCAAAGTAGGGGTGAATGATCTTTTAGGATCCTTCTGAATCTCTTCTTCTGTAATACAGTCTTCTGTCACATCACTTAAAACACATCGTGGAACATCACTGTTTATGGTGAAAACTGAGAAGGTAAATTAAATTTAAAAGTTGGATCCTTGCTAAAGAGAGATACAAAAACAAGAAAATACCAGATCGACAGACATACTAACTCCATAGATCTTAATGACTTGAATCAGGAGTTAATTATTTGAAAAAATAAAAACATAGAGTACTGTCTACTACTCAGTTGTTAAAAGGGTTTTCAAAACTAAAACATAGAGCTAAAACACTTTTTACATCAAATTTAGCAAATTAAAATGGAATAATTTATTTTATTCACTGCAAGATAATGTGACATGTACCTTACAAAGCTGGGGTCAAAAATAAAATGGGTCAAACTAACAGTATCAGGAAAACCTCTAAAATGCATTCACAGAGGCAGCGGTATAAGGACAAGACAGTACCCAGTGTTGTCCTTTTGTATATTTATTTCAGTAAAGATTGTCAGTTATACATCTGACCAGGCAAGGGGGTCTCCCTTTTCAGAGGACAGCGGGTGGGAGATATGTGGTGCACTCAGGGGTTCTGTGACCCCACTGTCCTGTGGCAGCCCTGTCATTAATGCCACATGAAGCTTCAGGGCTCCTTTTCTGCATCATATTGGAAAAGTGAAGGCCTTACATAAGTTAATAAAAAGCTACGACATTTAACTTCCCAGACCTTTAAAAACATTAGTATCTTAATGCAATACTATTACGAAAATTACACTCAACATTTCAATACTTTGGAACTGAGCCTGCCCAGCATACAAATAAGCAGTTCACTCTTTTTTTTCCCTCTGGTCATTAAAATGATTGCAGATTCAAGCTGTGATCTGAAAACTGTTTCTCTTCTGTAAGCTCATAAGCACCAAGCTGACAAGTTTTGTCCCTCCAGGTCTGTTGACAGCTCTCAGAGCTGTAGACAACTGAAAACTAGGACCTGTGACATTTCTTATTTACATGAACAGGTCCTGGAATCCCATAAGTCTGAACAAAATGGAATGGATTTACATAAGTAGGTTTCTTTTCAAGACACCAATGAAGAAACAGGCTTTTTTTTTTTTCTTAGCCATGTTAATTTGGCAGCTATAGGAGGAGGAGCTTGTTTCTGTCACTAAAATAAGACCCAATCAAACTCTTACAGGGAGCACATTACAGATAAAAGCAATTTCACAGTCACTTTTCAGACTAAAAAGGCAGTTGAGATGGGAAGACACACATTATGTTAATAGTAAGAGAAAGCTGGAAAAGAAGTGAGAGAGGTTTCAGACGAATGTTAGTTAAGGAAAGAGAAAGAAACTCCAGGTTTCCCTAACAGAAAAAGGAAAAGCAAGCATTGTTTCTTTAGAAGCAATATCAAATAGAGGTGCAATATCAAATAGAGGTGTAATATCAAACAGAGGTGTAATATCAAATAGAGGTACAACAAAAAGGAAGGAAGGTGGAGCATTATTTTAAGTTTCAATCAAGTGGTAAAATGGAGGACATAGGACAGAGGCAAGGCAGCAACTGGCTTGCAAGCTCGTGGCCACAATCAGCCAAAGCAGCCCAGGACCCAGAACAGACCTGCAGCCACAGGGCTACAGCCCAAGCCACTCATGGCAACCAGAGAGCAGGTGCATTTTCCTTCCTAAGTCCGATGTGAGCCTGTAGTATTATGAAAAGACCCACCAGATTTCTTAAGATAGTCATGGAAGTTCCTAACATTCCAGGCACTTTCAAAAACATTTTAGTCCAGTTCCTTGGCTTTGATTCAGCCTTCCTCCCCATTTCTGGTCCACTGGGAGTTGGAAAAGGAACATAGCTTCCCTCATTAAACTACGCTTATGTATCCTCTCTGCTTCTTCTCTTTCAGGGGGATGAAAGGTGCCTTTCAGCATTGTCACCCAACCCTAAACAGTCCTCTTTCAAGGCAGCCAAGCAGGCACCAGTTTTCTTACACATGCAAAGCAGAAACAGAGTTCAGGCAGAAATAAGCACAGTATCCCAGACCCTAAATGTCCAGTCCCACTGCGGGCTGTCATTTCTTCCCAATATAGTCAGACCTTGAGCTGTCAACAGAAAAAGACAACTGGGTCATATGTTGTTATGCCAAAAGGGGGAGCATATTACAGAATCTCATCTTGCCTTATATAAACCACCAAAATTCATTAAGAATTACAGCAAAATGGTCTCTATCTTTCCTTTCAGAGGGGCACATGGCAAACAAAAGGTAATTATGGAAGGACTGTGGTGGGCCATGGGGGACCATGCTGTGCTTCTCGATGGGCTGTCACAGTGGGCACTCAGTTCCTGCTAGCCCAGGAGACTTTGCTGTACCCAGTGGCTAGTAAATAACTCAAATGAGATTTCTGGTTGGTGTTTATTATCCAAGACTTTGAAAAACATCAGAAAGATTCATTTGTTAGTACTTTATTAGACATCCCAGTATGTCCTTTCAATAGCTCTTGGAGACTGGAAATGCAGGAGAAAATTGGTAAAGGAAGAACAAGAGAAAATGCCACTATTGACTGCTTCCCCATAGACTTGTTAGAGGAGCAACACATTAAATATGATACCTGTCTTAAAATCTAACAATTCCATCATGCAGCACAAGGTTGTACAAGGTTTTATCATTCTTTCTGCTACACCAGGCTAGGCTCGGAGAATGATGCTCTGTGGGAGTATGCATCAAATGAACTTATTGGGAGTTGCCTGACTTCTCTTCCCAGGCAGGGTAGAGGTCCAGGAACAGAGAATAGCAGCACAGCTCTGGCATGCAATGTGCTACCCAAACGGAGTATCTAAATCCCAGGTGCAGTTAAGGCAGGTGGTCATTGCTTCTGTGAGCCAGAGCAAGAAGGGTCCATGGCAGAAGGTTACAGAACAAGCCTGGGTGAAGAAATATCTCATAAATACTCTGGATTTCCAGTCAGCTTTTAATTATTTTATCTAACTTTCTCATTTTTTGCATGAAAATAATTTATAATATTCATGAAATACCTTGTTCTCTGAAAATTTGATTTCAGAGAATCACAGAATGGTTTGGGTTGGAAGGAACCTTAAAGATCATCTAGTTCCAACCCCCCTGCCATCAGCAGGGACACCTTCCACTAGAACAGGTTGCTCAAAGCCTCATCCAGCCTGGCCTTCAACACTTCCAGGGAGGGGGCATCCACAACTTCCTTGGGCAACCTGTTCCAGTGTCTGACCACCCTCACAGTGAAGAACTTCTTCCTAATATCTAATCTAAACCTAGGCTGGTGAGGATCAGAGGGACGAGAAGGTCCCAGGACTCATCATCTTACAGTGAAACTGGACACCAGCTTCTGCCACTCATGCTTCACGTTCACCAAAGGAAGAATACACAATATTAAATGAGACAGAAAATAATGGAGCTATTCTGTATCTCATTTCCATATACGTGTTTGTATTTCAGAACTATAGCAGGATCTTACTAATGCCAGCATTGCTTAGGGAGCCATGCTTAGTTCTGTTGCCTGGTGCTCATCCTTGGCTTTTTGGAAGTGCTTTGTTCATAAATGCTTTGTATGTAATGCACTTTTTAACTTATATCTGCACTGTGATAAATATTTCCTTCCATTTAAGCCTGACCTGGGCCTCAGTCATGTGGATTCTTTTATGCTGTGACCAGAGAGCATCCTTACCTGGCTTGACTCCAAGATTTCAACAGCACAGCACTGTCTTTGTCATCAACATCACTCTTTAAATATATTTAGAATTTTATTTCCTTGGTGGCCTATGTTCCCAGTGTGACATACCATCATGGAAATAGGCAAATGCCCTGCTAAAATCTTGATGGTTTATATAGTATGTTTCCTAATCTAGTTGTTCTTTATGCCATAAAGATACTTTGATGCATTCATTTTGTGGTAATGTTCTTATCCTCATATGCCTACAATTCAGATACATTTTCATTAGTACGATTCTGTGGTGGTTTGGGTGGATTCACCCTCTTGGCTTGCACCTTGCAGCCAAACTCAGCCTGTTCTCTCACCCTCCCTGCCCCGCTCACCCAGGGAGTAGGGGAGAGAATTGGAAAGAAATGGGCAAGGAGATTCACGGATTGAGATAAAAACTATTTACTAATTAATATAAAATGATAATGATAATAACAGTAATAACAGAATATACAAATAAGTGATGCACAGTGCAATTGCTCACCACCCACCAACCGATGCCCAGTCTGTGCCAGCCAGCGATCCCAGAGCAAAAACCCAAACCCTGGAAGAGTGAGTCCAAGCAATCCCCAAGAGAATACCCCCGTCTTCCAATGAGTCCTGGTTAATATACTGACATGATGTTATATGATATGGAATATTTCATTGGCACATCCAAATGCCAGTTTTGGGTTTGGTGTTCACTACACTTCTCCCTCCCAGCCCTAACACAGCTGTGAACCAGACAAACACGGCGGCCTTGAGCTCCAGCAGCAACTAATAACATTAGTACTTTTATCAACATTTTTCTCATAACAAGTTCTACACTGAAACTAAAACACAGCTATTCTAACTACTAAGAGGTAGTAGTAACTACCTAACTCTAGCCTACCAAAAACCAGGACAGATTTCTAACACTGAAGAGGGATGTGGCTTGTGCAGTTTATTTTTTTACAGGATATAATTTGAGATTTCTCTCCCCCCAAAGGGGTACAATTCTTGATGGCTAACAGAAATATGATATTTGGGTCCACAGTGTATTTAGCCAGTTCCTTCAGACAGCCAGACTGTACTCCACCTACAATCACTGCCTATCCTTTGTCTAAAATTCAAGTGATCTTGCGGTTATTTAAAATCCATAATATTGAATTTGCATATATACATAAGACACTGTTGTCCACTTACTGCAAATGGGCAAGCTTTATCCATCTGGATCAAGATTCTAAACACATGCCTATAAGAAGAATTTATTCGAGGGACCCTGGAGCAGAGTCACAGTCACAAGAAAGAGAATAACCAAATTAGCTAATTCACATTTTAAGATAGTTGCTGAAGGCTTCAAAGCTGCATGGGGAGTAAACTTTTCCTGTGCTGGTGGAAATAAAGGAAAGTAAGCTGCCTGCATGCTACCTGCATGTTTTTTATAACAGTTTGCTGCATGTTGCTATGGCTGTGGCTGGCATCACACCCAGCAAATGGGCTCATGGGGTGTTTCAGAAATTCAGCTGGAAGTAGCAGTGTTGGGGGTGAGCCAGTTCCGCAGGACAAAGTGCTGCTTCATTCCCAGCCTGATGCCCATTACCCTGCATGCACACACCCACTCTCAGCCTCGCCTCAGTCCAGAGGATTGTCACTGAAAGGATGCTTATGAGGCATCCCGCTGCTTGTATTAGTGTTGGTTTATTTGTTTGTTTTCTGAAAAGGAATCCTACTTCCCCTAAATAGATTTGATTTTTTTCCAAAGCTATAAATTCAATTATCCAGTAGCATTATCCAGCTGACAACCATCAGAAGGGAAGCACTGAGTGTATTTCTGAATGAGAAGCAGAAGTAGATTTACTATTTCTTCATGCTCCAGTATTTTTTCTCACATTTGACACAGCATAGCAGGGATTTAGCTGACCATTGCACAGCCTGACCTTCCTACCTCCATGTTACTAATTTGTCATCTCATCTTCTTCTAACAAGCTACTTAGTGGAAATGAAATGTGGGCTCTTCTTAAGAGAGTGATATTTTTTTCATATTAGCTGTCCAGACTCTACCTTTTGGTCACTTGGGTAGGCAGCTGGAAAAAGTATACTGCTGAACTTAACTTAAAAAACTGTTACCGAGATAAAAGAAGAAAGCTAAGCTGTGGATTTCAGACCTGCATCTGTGAATGACACTGCTTTCAGCAGAATTGTCTCAAAGAAATACTGAACTGTTGATAACAATATTTGCTATGAAAGCCAGATTTAGGAACAACTGAGATACAATTAATCTGTACTACAATGTAACAGTAATCATAAAACTTATGTTAGATTCAGTTTTGTGGAACTGATATTTCTTCACACTTTTCTTTCGTGATAGGGCATCAAGTCAAATGCTGTTGAAGAAAAGAGGAAACCTAGTGGAGAACAGAGAAATAAGTGAAGGAGATTAAAATGGCATAAACACAATAAAGCATTCATAAATACAAATCCCTACCTAACAGACTAGGTAAAAGCTATATTTTTAATGATCCTCATCAGACATTCCATTTTAAGTCCAGATTTCTCTTCTAAAGTAAACAGTAGAATCTCTGGTCTACATCATACTTTGGCCTTATACTTCTTTGTGTCCCATGTTTTTGCAGGGCCCCAGACCTTGCCCAGAGATAGATGTATGTGGCAAAGACATCAGTCACTTCCAAGCTCAAAATGAGTCAGCCTCACTAAGTATTTTAAGTATTGCTTTTCTCATGTTGCAAGGCTCATTGATGGTCCTTGGAGATTTTAAAACACACGTGCACTGTCAATGAGAACCCAGCATCTGTATTTCCTTTTTTAAGTGCCTTCTAATTGATTTGGACCTTTCAGATAGAAGCAAGGTATAAATATCTTAAAAAATCTGTGTATTTCTGCTTGTGTTCAGATCTTCTGAGATGGCAAGATGGACAGCACTGAATACAGTCCCACTTCCTTCCTTTCAGGAGACTGAAGCAGGCCTGAGCTGGGAGTCTTACTCTCTATTTTCATATAATGCAAAACAGTCTAACCTGAGGCTTTTAATTTTAGGGAGTTTTTCTCACTAACAGTCAGATTAAAGAAAAAAAGCAGCTTCTTTTTGGAAAGGGATAACTGCAAAATGGCAAAAACATGTTTTCTTTAATTTTCTTCCTATGCACCACTTTGGCTAGAATATAAAGCAAAAAATGTTCAGAACTTACATTCTGATGGAGGTGAAAAAAACCCACAAACAACAAATCTCAGCTTACCTGTGTTTGCAATCTGTTTACAGACAGCATTTAGCATTCAGAACCTTCCAGAAACCCTCATAGCATTTTCCTCTGGTTCAAGCTAGCTCCTGCTTATTTTTTTTTTGGCTTAAACCAAAACCAAATTGAAAAATAATACCCCTTCACCCTTCTAGACAAGCCAACTGCCCAAATAACTATTTTTCTTCCATAGACAAGCCTAGCAGCTTGCAGACTTAACATAGTGGCCTCCAAGCAGTGGCATTGGTTAGTGAGGTGATGGGAGCAGCCATAAAGGTGGCCTGGTTAGAAGGAGAAAATTTCTTAACAGAAGAAAATATCTACTGGAAAAATACTGACAGAGGAAATGCCTGCCAGCCTGGGAACTGCAAGCCTGGGAACCAGGCCTTGGGAACAAGAAGCATCCTTGAGAAGCGCGCAGTTGGCACCTTTGAAGTACAGCTGGGTACCTAGAAACTGGAGACAACCCAGAAGTACCATCGGTAACTGCAAAACCAAGGAACTGTAACAACAACCTATCAACTGAAAAGGTAAAAAATAGTCTGTAAAAAAGGGGAAAACATCCTGAGAAAATATGAATCGGTAGCTGCCACTGGCTGTTCTAACTGCAGGAAGAGGAATACAGTCTGAGAAAATAAAAATTGTTCTGAAAAAACAGAAAACATCATCATCTATTGGCTGCACCAGGTGAAAACCAGAAATTAACAGCATCTATTGGCTGCTCAAAGTGATGGTGTCCTATGCCCTCTTCTGTCTCTGTGATATAACAATGACTTATTTTTTTTTTATCCAAAATGGAGCTGCTCTCTCTCTCTGTGAACTTTCTGCACTGCACGTACTTTTCATTCCCTAAACAGGCTGAATTCTTCACATGGACTTTCTACAAGATCTTGGACCTTCACTGGGGGTGCCTGGCTGGCTCCCGCCTCCGTGACACAGAGCATCTCTGAAGTGAGACGCTCTCTGTTATGTTACTGGTCCCCCTTTTTCCCCCTTCTGGGATTGATTTGGTTTGTCCTCCCACTTTTGGGATGGTTTGGGCTCTTTTTGGACCTGTCTAATTTGCTTAATACTAATATTATATATTCCTATAGGTAATATATCATATCTGCTGTTATATTGTTAATAAGTTGCTTCACTAATGATAGTTTTGTAGTAATCTGTAACAATATATACCTACTTGCTTGTTGCTATAATACTGATGGTTGCTATAGTTTATATTATTGATAGTTGTTATACTATTTATTTTTACTATTATTGATTGCTGTCATATCTTTAATTGCTGTTAGTAATTTGTAATAGTAATAGCTTGAGATATATATATTCCCTTAATTATAGGTATACTTGCTAGTGGTGATTTTTGTGTTATTTGTGGTAATCTGTAGCAAAGCAGAGAAATTTAGAGGCTAAAGTCTCCCTGTGCTTGTGTATTACAGAATCCTACAAACCCACAGACGTGATGTCTACACACCTGCAGTCTGGGCAGCCCTTTAGGTCACAACATAAGGAGGAGAAAAGGCAATTTCCCCAAAGAGCTCTGAGCCAGACTAGTGGAAGTGCTTGTGAGGTCAGCTTCGATGGTGCCACAGCACCATGGCCAAGAGGTGAGTTGTATGAGCTGAAAAGCAAATGTGGAAAGTGGGAGCACGCACACAATGGGAGCAACCATAAGGAAATTAAAATCAGTCAAATTCTGCAGGATTTCTGCATTTCATTAAATACCTAAGTTTAACTTTACAGGAAAAGCTTTGGTAAATGACAGCATGAAGAAGCTGTGAGTAGGAAAATTAGTGAGTGCTCCTGTGAAAAGATGACTGGACTTAGTGCTCTACTCTGCTACATACGTGCATTTCATGAAAGAAATAACAAAGCATTTGAATTTAACTCTCCTTTTGTTTCTCTTACACCACTTCAGGTATTAAACCAATTTATTTACAATGTCAATTTGCTTGTAGTTCTCAAACTCAGTTTCACTTCTCATCTGGTAGTTGTTTATATAGGCAGTTGCTAGGGAATAGAAAAGGAATTGTCTTCATCTCAGCATGTGAAAAAATCAAAAGTCTGTTACCTTGCTACTGCCCTTGAAGGTCTATAGCAAAGGCAAGCATAGGAGATAGATAGGAGACAATGAGCTCTAGGGCATCCAAGCAAGAGCATTGCTATGAGCTGATGGAGAAAAGATGATTCTTTTACTGTCTTCCTCCTCCCAGCAAAGGTACAAAAAATGTTTTACCTGGAGTTCCTTGGAAAGGGGCTTTATTTCTCATAAATACATTTTTTATCTTTTTAAAGAAAAATCTGAGCCTGAAACTTTGATTTCTGCCCATACCAAAGGTGTCCATATGGCTCAAAGGTGTTGCTGCAGAGGAGTTCTCCGCTGTTTGCTCCTGGGGCCAGGCTCCTCCCCCAGGAGCTCTCTCTCCTTTGCAGAGATGCCAGAGCAGCATGCTTGCCACAGTGCATTTCGGGAGATATCATCATCTGGAGGCTTGGTCAGGAGAGCAGAGGCATGAGACAGCCAAACAGTGACTCCCACAAGCCATTGGCAACAATGCCAAATTAATTTTTTCCACACATCTGGCCAAAATATTTTGGCTTTTACCATTCAGTCTTTAGAGGGAAGAGAAAAAAAATAGAAATATTCCATCAAAAATAAGTACTGTTTTGTGGAAAAAAACCCCAAAACAAAACAAAAAAACAAACCACCCCTCAAAATCTAATTTCAAAAAAGTTTTGACAGAGGTTTTCTAACCAGTGGTCTGGTAGAATGGAGGGTGCAGAGATGGATGCTCACATGAGCAGCGTCCCCTCCTGCCCTGGCAGCTAAGGGAGGGTGTATTGGAGGCCCTTGGGAATCCCCCCAGCCCCATGGTGTAACTCGTGGGGGCCCCAGCCCCCTTTGCTTTGGAGGCCATGAAGCTCCCATGGTGCCCTGCTTGCTGAAGGGTCTCTGCTCTGCAAAGAAATGAAAGGACCCCTCTTGGTGCCTCAGAACTGGAGAGCTAAGGGGGACTCTGTGGGTCAGGGTTTTCTTCCTGAAAAATGAAATGTCCTTCAAACCATTTATTCTCATCTTTCCTGTGTGTTTTCTTTCTATATGAGGTTCTCATTTAGCAGCAATATTCTGCTCACTGCAATTTATGGATAAACTTGCCCTCTCTAAGAATGAAACCTCTGCAGCAGAGATATATTGCCACGTTGGTTGTTTTATTGCTTTTCCAGTGTGCACCCCTTGCAAAAACCCATGGCTGCTCAGCATTTTTTTTTTTTCCATTTTAATATCAGCGATATCTTGGTCTTGTCTTCTGTCTTTCATGTGCATCAACTTGAGAAACAAGCAAGCACTGTTTCTTAAATCCAGATAAAAGGGATACATAATAATTACCAGCTGTGCGGCTTCCTGGGGTGGTCCCCTCTACCATAATCCAATAAAATTGGGCTCCTCTAATCCAATAAAATTAACTCTGAGCAAGATCCGATTATGACTATCAGCTGGTCAAATTATTTGTTAATAGTGGCCAATAAAACTTCAATTTAAAAAAAACCCAGAACTTATTTTTTTTTCTTTGTTGAGTATGTGGAGGTAACTCACAAGGTGCACTTATATACAAGGCCCCTTGGTACCTGCCTCTGTGCCCAAGTAACCATCCAGGTGCCTCTACAGTACACACACTGCAAAATCTCAGCATTTAATCTCCTTCAGAGACAATGTTTAGTGACCAAACAGCCTCTCCTCATGGTCCTTTCTCAGACAGGTTTTGAACGCTTCTCAAGGCAGTACTTCAACTCTCTTTTTGAAATATTTTTTAAAGGAAGATTGAGCTCCTTCTGAAAGTTTCCTAGGTATCATGTGAAATATAATTTCCTTGAGGGTTTTTTTTTCCCTGAATTATGAAACTTGCTAAACAACAATACCTAGAAAAAGGTAACAGTATCTAATGTAGTACTGCATAGTGTGCATTCAAGCTGAAAGGGAAATAATTTATCACAAAGAAATTCTACAAAAGAAAGTACTCCTAAAAAAACATCTTTGTGCTAGAGGAACACTAAACAACTCTAAAAAGATTAAAAACAACATATGGTATTTTTCCCTTCCCCCCAACCCCCAAATACAACCTCCCACCCCCAAATAGGACAACCAAACACGTAATTCAGCTTTTTATGATCTGGCATCAGTGGGTGCCAGTTATCATTGTTCAGTTGCCATCACACAGCTCCTTAACAGATTGCAGTATAGCTACAACTAATTAGGAGGAGAGCTCGCTGCTGGCACTGCTGTCCCAGGTCTCCAGATCTCCCAGGGACCGTGTGGTCACTCCCCAACAGGGAGTGCTTGGCTGGCGAAGACCAGCAGGCTCTCCAGGATCCTTAACCCAGATTTTTCCAGAAATTCATTGCAGTTAACATCACCTAATGGCCAAACCTCAGCATCAAGAAAGACGTGGGACAAGCCTTTGAACACAGGAGGCAGCTACAAGTGGAGATCTTAAGAAAATACAAGAGCTCTCCAAGTATGTTAGCTGTCACCTAAATGCACAGCTAAGAGAGAAAAGTTCAGATATCTCACTGGAGCTGCCACCCTGAAGCCATCTGGCTCCTCCCTGGGACAATTCAGCAGCTCTCAGTGTAAGATCTATAGGCATTGAGGGTGACCTGACACAGAGCACCAGCATACCTGCAGCTTTGATGCTGCTGAGCTTCCATTGCCTGTCTATCCGATAAATCTCATTAAAGGAAGCTAAAAATAGAGTAACATCATTTCTCCATTTTCTTGGGCCAGAGAAGGGAAGGGCTGTGCTGGGGAATGAGAGAAGCAGTCCTGTGTACATGTTTGCAAAGCCAAGGAGGTACATCTTCCAAGATCACTCTTTATTAAGCTGCATCTCAATGAGAAAGATGGTGAACCCTGCTTTAATCCCAGTAAAGGCTTTTAGCTTCTGCTGGTTTATGTTATCAGGGAAAATATATATTTTACAGACTACCAATGATTTAAACATTTGTGTATAGTGAAGCTAAAGAATTAAATTGTCAGAGTATGGAGATTGTATCCACCCTTACAGTGCTGGTCTTAAAGCAGAGAAGGCTTATGCAGTTGCAATTTTTTATTTAATAAATCCCTCTGTTAACATATTGACACAACAGGAAATGCTGAATGTATGAAATATTCCAATTAGAAAAAAGGAAGTATCCCTTCACTGTTGGGTCTTCTATTATACCTTTCTTCCTCATTCGTACTGAGTGAAGAGTTAAGATCTCCATCACATTTTTAAGACCCTGTTCCTATGCTGTCCTCTGCAGTTTCCAGTGACAGATTTCAAAGGGAAAATATGAAAATACCTACAGTGCAACCAAAATCCAAATGATATACAGTGAGGTACAGTGTTTTCCCTACTACTAAACCATTAGCTGCTGCATATTATATTTTACTAACTTGGCCTTGTACTTCTGTTCTAGTCTCTTCATGTATCTCTTTCAAAAGCCCTGCAAAGCAGGAAAAGGCCATTATCCTTGCAGATCCTGAATCAGGGAGTGAAAGAGGATTATTTAACTCAACTAAAGCTATACAGTGACTCAAACCAGAATTAGAAAGAAGATCCAAGAACTGACACCTATAATCCACTTTTCCTACAATCTTTTTCCCGGTCAGTTGAGTGGATCTTTTAGTTATCTTATTTTCAATTCAGAGGACTATTTTTTTGCAGTGATACTTTCATGCTTTTTAAGAAATGAACCAAATTGCAAACAATTCCAAAAAAAAGTAATACACATGGGAGTCAAACTAGAAAATACAAAAGGGGTCCTCTTTATCCACGTGCATAAATCTTTATGGAGCTTCTTAGCTTGACTCTACCGTCTTTTACTGGCAAATGTTTAAAGTTAAAGACAAGAAAAAAGCACTATAAATCATAGAAGAATGTAACAGGATTATTCACTGTAATATTTGAGATGTTTCTGGCAAAACATAA
Organism: Antrostomus carolinensis; assembly: GCF_000700745.2. Lineage (NCBI taxonomy): Eukaryota > Metazoa > Chordata > Aves > Caprimulgiformes > Caprimulgidae > Antrostomus > Antrostomus carolinensis. Next base: position 47,332 of record NW_010319896.1, read on the forward strand.
TTTATAATGTACTTTCTAATGGATGTTATATTCTTAAAATTAAATAAAATGGCATAACTTAAATTAATTCATTTTGCAATGAGGAAACCAGTAGCTGAATTAAAAAAGAGAAATATCATCTAAGTTCCAAGGTGATTACTTACAAGTCTCCTAATTCTCATAATTTTGAAAACGCTTATGATCTGCAGATCTGTTGACAGCAGAGTTTTTTTTACAGGAGACTTTGAGACCTCTGCTGTTTTTTCTGGTTGTTACAGCTCAGGTTGTTACCACCACAGGGCAAATTAAATGGGGTAGGAGAGCCCGGAGAAGCACAGCCCAAAGATACAGAGAAGCATAAAGGGAAATGTAGGGACTTTTGTAAGTAGTACAGAGTTTTGAAAGTCTTACAGAATATTGACTATTTCCTTTAAAATTATTTTCAATTACTTGTTGTTTAAGACATAGCTTGTCAGTCTGGCCAGCTGCAACCCAGGATGGCCAGATGCATGCAGCTGTGGTGGCTGAGGTCTGGCTGGGGTCCACAGGTCAGGGCAGGGCGGACATCACCCCTTTGGCCTCCCTTTTCACCCACGGCTGTTCCTGCGGGAAGGAAAAAAGAGTTTCTCAATCCCACAGACGCAGGAGGCGGAGGGGGAAGGAAGCCACAAACACCACTGCAGCTGCAGCTCCCTGGGCTCAGGAGACCAGAGGAGGCCCAGATGGGTTTTGGGACCTGCCTCCAGTGACACAACAGGGAGCACTCCAGGAGAGGAGGGATGTGGCCCCCTGCTTTCACCAACAAAGGCTGCACCTTCATGCCATGGTGTCAGCCTGACTGCCACAGGCTGAGCTGCACCGGGTAGTAGTGGCACCGCACCAGGGGCACCCATCCGCAGCATGGGGCTGGGTGGCACCTACCCCTCCTCTTCCCTAAAGTACAAGCATCACCCATGAAATGCCACTGTGGAACAACCTTTGTGCCTCTGGAGGTTTTACATATACTCTGGCTTCTATGGGCACAGGGAGCTATTGAGCATTGAGGTAAATATAGTGATTAATTAGATTTGCTGCTATGTAGAGTTTCTTTAATATCTTTTTTTTTCTTTTTAATTAACCTTAAGTTTATCTTTTGAACACCAAACACTACATCCTTTCAATCAAAACACTAATAAGCTGCTTTGAGTGGCTCACTGGTTTGCAAAGCCACTGCACCTACTTCCTAACCTCCCCCTGGCCTCAAGATTTGCTCTTGATTCTTTGGAAAAGGATGGCTTCTGGATTGAAGCAGAAGCCAAATATAGGGAGAGCTCAAGTACTATGTAGTTTTTTAATATGACTGTCAGAATAGCAACTTTTAACATTAATGTATTTTTAACAAAATGCTACGATTCAGAAGTGAAATTTCTTGTCCTCCTCTCAGCCTTAGAGAGGCTGAGAGTTCAGGCTGGGATGAGCATCTGGGTAGACAATGAGGGAATTTAGGATTGTGAAAATTGGATTTTTTGAGAAAAAAAAACAACTATGCAACCCTTATTCACAGGGCTAGAAAACCCATTTCATCCCAGCTATCCTTTGCGGTCATTGGCTGGTGTGGGGTGAGGGTGACAGCACCCAGAGGAAGGCAAAGTACCACTGATGTACCAGCTACTGGCAGAGAAAATTGCCGTGTTAGATGGCCTGGAGGCAGCACAGACAACTGTGGCTATGAACTTAAGGTCTACGATATTATCTAATTATTTTCTTCACAGAATCTGGAGGAGGGACATTCAGTCCTTTTGCTGGGACTTTATAAACACCTTATTTTTAAGTACAGTATGAAAGCGCTCAGCAGCACACACCTCTAAGCAAACACCTGAATTTCACAGAATCTGGAGGAGGGACATTTAGTCCTTTTGCTGGGACTTTATAAACACCTTCTTTTTAAGTACAGCAGCACACACCTCTAAGCAAACACCTGAAACCTCACTATCACAGCCCTCTGTGATATAGAATGAAAGCATAGCTGGCTCCAACTGCATTTTTAAAAACATGGTTAAGAAAATGAATTGTGCAAATTCTTTGTCAAGTGATTACTAATAAAGAGGAGAAATCTCAATTACTAGTCAAAAGGGAAGCATGTTCTTAATAAGAGAACATTTGGACCAAAACAAAATGTCAAACATTTTTTGATCAGCTGCATCCTCAGCTTGATGTGCCTCCTACTCGCTCACAAGATCAGCGTCACCTACTGAGCTCCAGAGTGAGATCAGGCCCATATCTTGGTGGCTTTTTCAAAGGGTGCTGGTGCCATCAGGGAGTTAAGGCGTGGTGGTGGAAACAGCCAGCCCACATGGAGACTGTAGGCACAGTGGGGAGGTGGAGATCTGTGCTTCAGAAGGACCTGAGGTGCATGATGAGGCCAGCAACTTTGGAAGAAAAACAAAAGTTGGTGAATACAAGTGAAATGAATACTCATAGGCAACGTACAAGACTGTTTTTCCTCCCCAGGGCTGAAGGTCTTTGTTTCCCCCCCATGGAAAACCATCAACATTCAGAAGCCATCAGCAGCTCGGACTTCACAAGCACCCCTCTGTGCCTGAGGTGTCTGACTCCCTTGAAGCTGTACCATAAGACTTTATGACTGGTAGGAAAGGCTATGGTGAAGAACAAATGTTAGGCCACATGAGACATCTGCATTGACCTGTATATTTACAAGGTATATGTCTGACCTCTGCAACTAATATAACATACATCTATGACAGGGATTTGAAAATCTATCATTAGAACATGATAAAAGAGGTTTTCTTTAAAATATAATTCCTAACTGCAAGAAGTGTTATTGCTGAAGGACTGGGAAGCACCAGGAAGTGGTAGCCTGAAAAAAAAGAAGAATTCTGATAGCTCCAAGCAACAGAAAAGTGAAGCTTATGAAAACAACTGTTTCATAATCACAATTATAGTAAGTGATAAGGCAACGTATTCTCTAGCGTGGAAACTAAGAAGCTGTTTTCATACAAAGATACTTAGCTTAGTAAGTTAACTGAGAAGGTCACAGTGAAGCATGATGATGTTCCCAAGAAACAAAACCCCAACAGTTTTCCTCATTATTATATCTATATTCCACACAGTGGGCACCTAGACGCTCTTACCACTATGTATTAGATTAACTGTAATTATTTTGTTGTAACTCTGTGTTCTCCCTGGCCTTTTCTCTGTCTTGTTTTCAGTTCAGATGCTAAACTGCAAGAGGCAGCAGCAGTATTCCAGCCATTTTACAGTCTACTGCAGGACGAGGAAAGCACCCGTAGGCTTCCAAATGCTGATGGTTTTCCCTGGGGTGGAAACATGGGACATGGGATCAGGATCACCCTGGGTCAGCTTTCCAGAGGCAATGGTGGAAGGGTGCTTCTGCAGGGCCTTATCTCCCCATGCCTTGTTGGGTGCCTTTGCTGATTTGCAGCGGGCACTTCAGCTGCAGCTCACCACAGGCAGAGAGTTCACAGAGCTGGTAAAATGAAGGAAGGGTCTTGTTAAGTCCCTGCAGCCCCTCTTACCTTCATCCCATGGATCTGAAGTGTTCAATGCTTCCGCCTACATTTCTGAAGAGACCAAATCACAAAGTTGGGACTATTTGGATCTCAAATTTGATTCAGACTTACGTCCTTTTACCAACATCTGTTTTAATCTTTAATAAGGCAAACCATGCCTTAGTGTGCGATTTGGAAGAGAACCAAGAAAAACAGGGTTTTGATTTTCAGTTCATTTAAACACCAGACAGTCAAGAAACATCATCCTTCCGGCTAATTGAAGTCAGACTGCAGGTTGCTGCTAATCTGCGACTAAGAGTTGCATGGTGTCTTGTAGCCCTGTGTCGCCAGCACACAGATGCACAGAACTGCAGCCACACTCAAATGGAGGGTCGAGTGAAACAGGTCATAAGAATGCCACAGTAAAACAAACAGGAAAAGAAAAATCACTGCTGTATTAGTGCCAGAATAACAATAATGGAAACTTTCTCTAGCCAAAGCCTTAAGCACCTTGCAAACTACTTTTTGAAGTCAAATTTGAATACAAAGAGTCTGGAGCTTTTGGACTCCTTGTTTGACTGAAGGGCATGTCTCAATGCTATAGCAGGAGTGGCTTCAATTAAGCAGCACTCGAGTTACCTTTACACGAGCTACTTCAGAGTCCAGCAGCAGACCTGCCACAGTGACAAGAAACTTTATGTGAGTTTCTTTACCTGTCCAAAATCTGAAGGGACTACTATGTAAATACATCCAAAGCTCAGATAATTAGGGTAACATATTCTCCACTTTCTAACTACTTTTGATTGTGTTAAACCACTGGGCTCTTACTTTAAAAAAAATCTTGGTTTTATTTCCCACTCTGAGGTTGCCAAGGTACTGTGACAATCAAAAGAAATAAGATGTTTCACTATGATAATTAATGCAATGATCCTGGTGAATTCATCATGATTGCTGTAAATGTCATTCCTTGAGCCCATAGTTGGTTCTCACCTTCTTTTTACCTTTTTTGGTTGTTGTTTTTGTTAAGGCTAGTACCAGCACCCTTGGTAAGGATAAACTGAAAAAATTACCACTGTTTAGAAGCACACTAGTTAGCAGGTCAGATGACTATTGTAGACCTGATGAGTCCCTAGGGAACCTTTAACACCAGAAGGATAATTTTAAATTGGAGTATGAGGTGACTATGGCCTAGCAAAAGATCAAAAAGGGTGAAACCAATATAAATTTATTTTTAGAAAAAGAAAATATGAGAACATAACATTCAGGGCACACTAATATATATGTGGCAAGAATCTATTAAAAAGTATGAAAGAGAATCTGGATTTATCAAATGGACAGGTGAAGACATTAGCTGGGTATTCAAGGAGAAGCAAACCAAGACAGAGATGAAACATTAATAACGTTTGTGTTGTGGTGAAAGGTAAATATTCTGGAGGAGGACTTGACAGGGAGGTCAGGGAAGACTGCTCAGAGACTGGGGTCCTTCTAGGCTGTACCACTTTTCTTAGCTGTGCTACTCAGAAGGTACTGTTTAGCCTACAGACAAATTGATAATGCTGCAACATGTTCATCTCGATCTGAAAGCACAGAACACACAGTAATTCTATAAACAGTACTCTGCTTCTATTTTTTTTTTTCTTTCTTTCTTTCTGGCCACAGTTGCTGCTGCCTCCATTTCCTCTCTGCGTTATTGATGGCATTAATCTCTCCCGGGAGTTCTACTGCAGAGCACAAACCTTCCGACTGCTGCCTCGATGGCAACGTGACAGACATTTGAAGAAATATATAGATATGTAGATGTAAAATGATATAATTTTATGAGTATATTTTGCTCACTTAAATCATTTTTAGCCAGCTCGACCTGATATGCCTGGCCACTAACACCAGATTAATCACTTTTCAATTCCCCAGGAAAGAAAGGCCAAGAATAATTTAGTTGTAATTATCTCTTTAAGTACAATATATAATATTTTTTACAAAAAACTGTATCTATGATCTTCCACGGAAACAAAAACAAAAACAAAATCATGCCTGGCATGACAGTATTGCCAGAAAGACAGTTCTGATGTCTTTGGCCCAGCAAAGGATGACTGTCAGAGGAATGAGGTGCTGTCTCCAGCTCCAGCTGCTGCTGCTTTCCAGCCTCTGCTCTCCCCTAAGGACAAGAAGTGGGGTGGGAGGACAAATGCTCCTCATGCCTTGCCTGGGAGCCATGTGGAGAGTTTCTGGTGGGAAGCTGGTTGGCAGCAAGGAAAGTTTATGGATCAGCTGTGTGCGCCAGCAGAGAAGATGCTGGGTAAGTCTAAAAATGTCCGGGCAAAATATGCAAGCCAAAGTACATACACGCAGAAGAGAGAATGCAGGGCAGAGGGTGGATAAACAGTAGAAGAATGAGGTAGCTGAATAAACATTACTGGAAAACTTCAGACTGGGACAGAAAAGGCAGTGAGGCCACTTAGATATTTGAAGGCTTCTATACATGTACCAGGGTCTCAGCTGCCATTCCTGTCACTGAGATGGAGGAAGCAGTTCAATGGGTCACACTGATGGCCAACTGAAACCCCCTTGTTATCTGAGTTGGTTACTCCCGCTGCTCTTCCAGAAAGACAAGGGTCACATCTGCTGGCCTCTTACTGGTGTCTGGGCTACCCAAGTGCTTTTCAAATGGCTTAAGACGCCTGGTACAGGCAACTGAATCAAGCTCTTAATCAGCAGAGTGGTGGAGCATAAGGCATGGGTTCAGGTTGCCTCTGGTATGCAGTTGGGGCTCAGTCAAGTTGACTACACATAGGCATAGATGTTATGTGGTTTTAGGCACTATGGGATACCCCATGTGGCCTCTCATACATCCCACGTCAGATCTGCCAGCCCTGTGTATCTCCTGGGTGCCCGTGGTGCCCCTGGTGTCTCAAACTACACAGGCATCTGGATTTCATCCCCCATGGCTGATGAGCTTTAGGTTCCACTGGCTGCATTAACCTGCCCTCTCTGTCATGCTCATTGCTTAAAAACCTATAGATATACAGACATTCAACTTCAGGTTTCTCATTCTTGAACTGAATAGCATCCCAAGAGTTTACCTAACCAGATGCATATCCTGAAGGTTCCTTAGAGCTACTCACATCCACCTGAGGGAAAAGAGAGTTTTATTAAATTTTATCAACAGTTTGAGGAAGATTATACTGGCTGGAGTGGATAAGCTTTTGTCTTGAAACATTTCTCGCCGCAAGTAACCTATGTTCCAAAAAAGCAGTTAAGAGTTGAAACTGTAAGAGACCCTATAGCTTTCTCTGCCCTGAGACATCAGAGGGTTTATTTCAAATATTCTTCAAAGAAGTCTAGCAAAATAGAAATATCAGAGTTTTTTTTTTTAAAGTATTCATTATTGTTTTTATTATTTGAGGCGCTGTCTGGAAAATTTTACCAAATTAATCTGGAAACTAAATAGTATGCAATTTCAGTGCAATTTCTCAGTTCTTGGAGTGGTTCTAATTATTCCTTCAGAGACATCTCCTAGGGATGAAAATCTATAGCCTGTGCACAAAATCAGGCAAACAAAGACCCAACCTCTAAAAATTTACAACCTGACTAAAATCCTAATCCAGCAAACCATTTACTCACTCGCTTTACAGTAAGTGTTTAAATAGCTAGAGGCTCTTAAAATCATGCTTCAACAGATGAGCTGTGTGAATATAAAATATGCTTGTCACTTTCTGATTTTTGCCAGAATTTTCATAACTTGTATAGACACAGAGCTCAGGAACACAAAAGCTGAAATTTTAAGCAGTCTTTCTATATGCACACACATACATACTCTCTGTATCTTTGTGTGTGTGTGTAGTATACATATAGATCTGTGGATAAATATGTATACATGTACGTATGTATATCTAATTACAAAGCTTGCACAAATGCTGGGAATCTTAGTCACTGCTGTGAACTGGAAAGGTCACTCGAGCTGTATGAATTCAGAGAATTTGCTCTGGGGAGAGAGTCTGGAAGCATCAGCCCATATAGCTGTCCAAGTATGGGAAAATAATTCCAGAATATTTTTTTTTCTTTAATAGGGATGAGGTTGAAGAGCAAACCATAGAGCCGAGCCATCCCAAGTGTAGCAGAGCTTGAAAATGAGTTATAAATTAATTTCTTCATAGAGAAACAGTCATCCATCTTCTAGAGTGACAGTCAGGAGGGTCCAGTCATAATACTGGGCAGGAGCCATCTCTCAGTTTTTCACCCCCAATAAGGTAATTCATTATAACAGTTGCCAGCACTATGCTACATGCTTCTCTTTTGGATTGCTCTTACTCATTCAGGCTACAGGGGTCAGCTGAGTGGACCAGTAGCTGCTTGAACTCTCATCTGGACGACTCTTCATCCACCTCTCCTATGTCAACATGTACATAAGTTTTCCTCCATGTTTGATTATTTTTTCAAGTCCTCAGTGAAATTTAAACCAGTTTCACAAGACTGCAGGTCAAATCACAGATCTCTGCCTTTTCTGTAAGGGACTTTGGCTATGTTTGACCTGAGTTATGATGTTTGTAGGATATGTTAGTGAATTGTGATTACAGGAGCCCCTACTCACCTTCCTTACCTGACACCAGCTGTACAGCCCCGAGGGTGAGGAGACAGGAAGGAAATATTCCACCACTTTGGGAAGGGGATTGCAGATGTAGGAAGGCTAGGAGACCTCAGTGGTCTGAGGAAGTGCAGGAGGAGGAGTGAGTGAAGGCAGGGCTCTGTGGAGGCAGCCTGCTCCTTAACAGGTCAGCTGAAGACCCCCTTAGCACTGACTGGTGTAAGAAGGGGAACTCAGCCTATAGTCTAACTTTCCTTGACATTTAACGCCCCAGGGCTGTTAGCTGCTGAAAGATAATCAGGGTGGTTGTAACCTGTGCTTACTTACAAGGTACTGAATTCAGTAGGATAAACTCCTTTAAGGAATCTTTGTTCTATTTTCTTCCTGTATTTTGTTTCCAATTCCTCAAGATGCAGTGGTTGCCCATGGCAACATTCTCCAGATTCTTCCCAAAATTTATGAAGACATAATGGCGCATTGGAGGACAAGACAGCTTGGTCATTAAATAAACATTCCCTTCCCATTCAGTGTCAGCATCAGAGCCACAGAAAGTCTTTTGCCTGGGTAGTTTCCTGAGATTATTGTTATTTATTATCAAAGCTACTGGGTTTTGCAGTAGTAACCTAACAAGCCCCACTCCCATAGCACAACCCATCTCTTAGCACATCCTGGGACGTGCACAGTCCTGCTACTCAGAGAACAAGAAATTCTTCATCAAAATACTTGATGAAATTATCCTCTTTGAAGTTCAAAGTTATCCATTTAAAGAAAAAAAAAATCCATAAAAATAGTCTTAATTATTTTTTTTAATTCCAGACTAGTTTGAGATCTATTACCACAGACTTCAAAAAAGATTCTAAATGGATAGCAACTCTATAGCTACCTTCACAGAATTTTTATCTAACATTCCTGAGTGAATGATCTATTGTTATGTAATATTGCTTGTGACCTACAAGCAGCCTAACAAAAATAGGAGGCTAAAATAGGCAAAAAACTCCACAATGAGAAAAAAATAGTGAGAAAGATGAAGAAAAATAATTAAAGAATTATAATAAATAAATCCTTAACTCCATCTGCACAGTATTTAATTAAGGCAAGGAGGAAAAATCAAACCCTTCAGACACCAATATTTTCAGGCAATTGACGTGTCTTGGCACCAGTGTAGCCACATTACAATGAAATAGAGTACCTAAGTCTGTAAAACCTTGGCTGTAAAACTAGATTTTCCAGAGGATGGATGAATATAGGGGAAAACAAATATGATTTGCTTACAGGCTGAAGTGCACATTAGGCATGGATATATGCAAAATATGGCACAGAGGTCAGAAAATATGTCACTGAAATATAAGCTGCTGTAGAGAAAAATCAATTGAAGAAAGAAATGTGGTAAAGAAGTCATTTGAACCAAGATTCTGTCAATTCAATTTAACAGGGGGTTAAGTCCTGCTTTAAGTAATTTTTTAAAAGAAATTTTACAAACAGTGTTAGCTTGAAAAAAGGCACATACTTACAGCACCAGTAACAGACATTCATACTTGTCAAGAAGGAAATGGAAAGTTTCTCGGTGAAAGATGTACAGTGGTATAGCTAATCTTTGGATTTTGAACTTGATATGTTTAAATTAAAGCTTATTGTCGTGGCACCATCATTGTTTAGTCCTCGCTGGCAGTACAATATGTCTTCTCTCTCTTGATTTCGCAGTTTATTATAATTTTTAACCCTTTTATTTTAAGAGGTATCCCAGTGTTTTTGCAGGAGAGCAGGCAAGGGTGAATTTGCAAGAGAGATCAGCTTGCTAGAGCCTTTACCAACCTGCCTGCTCAGCACATGACTAACCAGAGAGGGATTAAATAAGAATCCAGAAATCATTCTGGCCTTAATTTCTTAATACTTCAGATAGAGATTGATAAACAGAATTAGTTGACCACCAAGCAGCTGTCATTTAACTAAACATAGTTAAATGCAATACCCTAAATTTTACTACAAAGAAAGACTATTTTCTCAGCCCCATACCTTAACTGCTTAAACTCCACATTCCCAGTTGAAAGTTAACAAAGAAGCGAGAGGGTAAATACCATGTAAAGAAAGGCTGAACTCCAAGAAAGCTTAGGGTAAGGTTTCCAAAAGTGCTCCCCCATCACGTAACAGGGCTTTTGCCACTTCTCTGGGAAGAGTGACATTGAGTACTTCTGAACCCTCAGAGAAGTCCTCCTCCCCCTGGGCGGGCTGTGTCCTGTGAGGTTTCATGGCAGCACCCTACACAGTGACAGACATGGCAGAGCTTGGTTGCCTTCACTGGTGTCATAAAGAGAGTTTGTAGTGGCTAAGCCACACAGCCTGGCTGCAGTCAAGCCACAGTGGCCCAGACTGGCACGTGGGCTGCTTTGCTCCTTGCTAACTGACTCTCTGTGCTGCTGCAGGTACCTTGTGCAGTCGTGCTTCAAACCAGGAGTGAGGCTGACCAGAGCTGACCTCTGCCTGCTGCCCAGCCGAGGGGACGCTTGGCCTCTGAGAGTGGGTAGCATGCCCACCATCAATGCATGTGGGGAGGCAGAACCAGCTCTGCCTCTTCCAGCCCCCAGTGTGTTCTCCCAGGTTAAAGTATCAGGTTCACACTAAGATTTGAACTTGAGCTGCTGACCCAAGTTAAAACTGAACAACCTGCTATTCACAGCTCTTTGAAATCGGGTTAGTGAACCTAGATTAAGAAGATATCTTTTTTCCTATGCTAGTAAAGGCATACTCCCAAAGATGCCCTCCCACATTGTCTTCTCCCTTTGTTGTTGCAGTCTTGCCCAGGCTCTCACATACTTACCACCAGCCTGTTCTTTTTCCACCCAAAAGCAAATGAGCAAGGCCATTTCTGTGCAAACCAAGTACTAAGTGTATGTTTGTGTGAGATGTTTTAATAACAGCAGCCCTGGAATGTAAAGATAACACTCCCAGCTCTATTTACAGAAGAGGCTGAGGATGTAGCATACATTTACATATCATTATTGTAATAAGGAAGAGTAACTTTCCATGTCTCCAAGTGCTTCCCTTCTAGAAGCTGTGAAGGAAGGACCCAGCGAACAGGGAGTCTGTCAGGAAAGAGGATCTGCTGTAAAGGACGTACACAAAGAAGGCATTATATGACTGAATACCTGGGGGTGGCCATGCAAAAGCTTATTTAAAATTACCTTTGTAATTGTAACAGTTCCACTTGCTGGAATGTTCTGCTCCTAGCAGAGACGTTGTTAAGAAATAAGGTGAACACGTTACGTTATTCCTGTTGATCGTCCTCATGTTTATTCATACAGTGTAGGGTAATTTACTCAAATGTTAACTTCTGGAGTTTCTCACCATAGTGGAATTGGATAGAAGGAAAAAAAGCAGTATTAGTCCAGACTGAGTTGTAGATAACACTCACCCTCACCCCCCGCCCAAACCAAAATAATTTAAATTAAGCACAAAGCAATCTCCTCTGAAAGGCTGCTCTTGTTGGAGAGGGAGACCAGCGAGACCAGCAGAAGCTGGAAGCCATGGGGAATCAAGAGGGCTGGCTTAAGGCAGGAGGGTCAGCTGGGGGAGCAGATACCAGGTACTGCCAGCACGGGGGGCAGCAGTGGGAGGGCCTCTATGTGGCCACAAGATATGTCCCTTGCACTGGCCTGGGGCACCCTGCCCTTGTGAGAGCCCAATAAAACATTTTAATTATCTCTATGAGCATTAGGCTGCTTTGAAAGTCACTTGCTGTACACAGTGTAAATCTTGTAATTTTGAGAACACAGAGGTGTTTGGAAGTTGACAAGTGTTCAGGGAGACAAAAAAAAACCAAAACACCAGAGCAAGCCAATGGGAACACAAAAGAAGCAAAATTTAATATCCCTCCCAGCAAAATAAAGTGAGTTGCTTTGCCTAGGTAAAGGTTAGCTCCATGTCCTCCAGAAGGGAAGATTAATACTTGGCTCACAATAAAATAAAGAGAATATTGCAGCCTGTTTGAGTGAATAATTAACTATTCAAATTTAAAAATGGCCAAGCAGTTGATGGATGTTAAAATGGGAGCCATTCTCAATGCGCTTGGATTCCCAGGCATACTGGGTTTATTTGGAGATTAGGTTCTTGCAGTCTGAAGCTAAGTTAATGACACTACCTGACTTTTTTCTTCATTTTAACTTTCCAGTTTGAACATCAAGTTGTGTTAACACAGTTAAATCTTTATAAAAGCCCAATAGCAACAACCCATATGTCCTGACTGACTGCTGGCTTTATGGTGACTGGTTGCTGCTTGGAAAAAATGCTGAGGAATGTATAGGCTGTGGATAAGAGACATTTGAGCAACAAGAACCGACTTAGGTCTGTAATTGGTCTTACTTATTCATGCAAAGATTGGTGATGTTGCAGGAGGAAATGCTCTAAGGTCTGCCCTCAAGCTCTTGGTGTCAAAGTTAATGGTGTCGAGCTCCAAGAACCAGCCAACCCTAATTGCAAATATGTACTTCTGCCAGGTCCCAGTAGTAATTACAAGGGAGAGGGTTGAGTTCAGGCTCTCTGAGGGCCATTTTCCAAGTTTTCTAGTCTGAAACCTCCCCAGCTCTATTGGCAGGGGCTCCTTTGCAGCCCCTGAGAACAAGGAACTGCAACAGGAGCAGACAGAAAAGGTTCACAACTGCCCTAACCATATTTACGGGCAACAGAACATGCAAAACCCGGCTGGCGCATCAGAACGGTGATCAGCAGCTCAGTTCCAAGTATTAGTTACTGAGCCTGGTGAGGTCCGGGAGGCTTAGTCACTTAGCAGCTTAGTCAGCTCTGCATCGCTTCAGCCCGTCCCAGACCCAGAGGGATTAGGATCGCTATGCAGGCAAATTCAGAGCAAAATCTGACCATCAGCTGGCCTGCGGGACGGTCTCCTCTCGCTGAAAGTTTCAGCAGTATTTATTCCCTCATCGGTATGCCCCATCCAGCACCTAGGTGGTGAGGGACATTTGGGTAAGAGACACAGCTCCAGGCCCATTTTTCCACATAGCCATGAGCATAAACAGCTAAAAATTTAAAATTTTCAACTAAAACAAGAATCCAGCATGTGGCGTGGTAAGTGAGCCACACTTACATTTGCCCAAGTGTTCTATATCTTGTGACCGACATGTCTCTTTATCATATAGAGATCAGTTTCTCTATAAACAGAGTCTCTGTTCCTCTTGGAAAGGATACTATAACTTTCCAAACACTGCTACACCTGCTTTCCCAAAAAGTCAATCCCTGGCCACAGGTGTGTTGGCTGTTTCAAAATGACTGCTGTGCCATAAACTCACATCTTTCCACAGCCACACAAATTATTAATTGAGTAGCTTATTAAGCTTAAAACAGGATCCAGAGTAATTTAGAGAGCGTGTGAGCTCATTTCAATACACAGGATGAAGCTGCGCTGTTCGCTGATTGACGTTTTGCTACAAACCATTGTTTTTTGGAGGGTACGAATGCGTTTCTGCAAATGCAGCGGAGGGGGATTAGCTCTGAATTCCACCACCAAGGCTCCTTTTATCTTTCAGCCCTTTCACGCAGTAACAAATGGGAGCTGTCACAATTGCGTAAGTTACATTTCTCTCTCTGCTCTTACGTATGCAAACGCCTAATCCTGTATGTAAAAGCAGTGGTACACAGTAGGCAAAAATCTTCTTTAGAGACGCATTGTGGAAGGCTTGGATTACAGCCCAGTAAAGAACATTTAATAACAGCAGCAGCATTCCCAAATTCCTTATTCAGAGTTTGCACACCAGTTAAAGGAGCTTTAAACTCACACTGAAAATTGATACAATTTGTTTGTTGATATAGTTACCGTCATCTGCAGTTGTATAATTTATTATTGCCTACCGCTGCTGGGGATAATAAAAGAGTGAGTGGGTTTTGCGATGTGAGTAAAACATGAGCACAAAATCTCCACTGGAAATATTGAGTCACTTAATAAACACGTAGACCACAAATTCATTGTACGTTATTCATTATGCAGGTTACAGATGGGCCCGAAATAGAGGAGTCTGCTTAGGTTTGTGTGCACATCTGTGGGTTCACATAGGCTCGAGCGGGGAGGAAAGGTGTCTGGCTCTGGATGTCACTTCAGCCCCTCTCCAAAGACAGAGAGAAAGTTTGGATGCGATGGACTGTATTGCAGCCACCTCCAGACCCAGCTGCCTGCAGTTTTACGGGTTATGGCTGATCTCCAATGTAAATGTTAAAGACGTTGTTGATGGAATAGTGATCAGGGGTGTCTGTATCCTTATAAACAACAGATAAGAGATCCGAGACATCGCAGCTTCTTTTTGACTCTGGTGTTTACCTCCAGCGCAGCAGCGGCAGCTGGCTGGACCCACATAGCCTGGCTTCCTGGAAGCAAAGTAGGCAGGGGCAGAGTCTGGACACGTCTTCAGGGTGGTTTGTCTTGTGGTGCAGATGTACCAGCCTGGCATGAGCTGATCAAACAGCTGGTGGGACCCTCATCTCTGAGGCACCAGTTCTGCCCTGAAGGTAGAGCTTGGGCAGCACATAGCAGGAAGGAGAAGCAAGATGCATGTCTATTCCCTGCAGGAAGCCCGTACAGCCCTGTGGTCAGGCCAGAGGTTAGGACTGGTGACTCTGGCATTTATTTCTGACCCCTGGGAGGACAGAAGCACCTGCAGAGAAAAATGAAGGGGATGTGAGTGCTCTGGTGGTGCATAGCAGCAGGGACCAGCCAGCCTCAAAAGTGGCCCTGGAAGCAGGTCCTGCCTCAGAGCTTTAACCAGAGGAGTAAGGGCGGTGCTGTACCTCAGCCTTCTTCTCACCTGGTGCACTTGCCTAACCCAAAACAACCTTCCTTTTCAAGGCTGGAAATTTGCTCACCTGCTTGGGGGGGAGGGGGGGGTGGAATAAAAAAGAACTTTGAAGATTACCTGCAGCTGTGCCAACTGGTGACACTTGTCATAACATGAATAAACTGCCAAGAGTTTGCATTTGCTATTTGAAGTGCATTTTGTAGGTGAAATACAAGGAAATTGGTGTTCATTGTAAACCCAAATGCTAATCCTGCACGTGTTTTTGGGGCAGGGGAGGGAATAGGAGGAATTGTGGGAGATCTATTCTAACCAAGTAAACCCCAACACTTCCCTCATTTATTTTTTTTTTTTTTTTCAGCCATGGACCACTCTAAGTATTGACTCCCTCGGAATAAGTAACCACTTGCAGATTTAACCATCATGGCAGAACTGACAGACATCAATATAACTCCCCCAGACTGAAGCATTTATTTGCTTTCTCACATTTTTGCTGCTGGATTAAAAAAGGCCCATTATTGATGATTTCCAGGAAAAGCTCTACGATCACATTTTTCTTCATTGCATAAGCCCTTAGATGTATCTCAGTCATTAAACTTGTTTCATCATTCTTTTTCTTTTTTGCAAATGGCCGTGGAACGCTGCAGTTCAAATCTCTAGAAAGGCTATAATTTCCTTGGATTGTCATAACTCTGTTGTAATAAAATGGGCAAAATGCTTAATGGCAGCTTTAGTACTATTCTTTGCAGACAGTCGTGGTTTGACATTTAGACGAATGCTCACCCACCTTAAAAACACAGGGACATTCAAGCTCAGGTGCCAAGGCATAGCCATGCACTCCATCTGCAATCCCTTTGTGCAGTCATCAGGATGCCTACAAAAAGCCAGTCAAAAACACAGGACCACCATCTTACCTAGAAATCATATTACAGACATTCGTATTTTCAGTGCATTTTATACTCTTCCTCATCTCTTGAAAAGTCATTCCACTCCTTTGCAGTTGACAACACATCTATCCAAATTCAATCCTACAGCAGTTTCCTAGGTAACTAGTGCTCTGGCACAGAAACCCTCTACACGGCAGAATGAGCCAAAACACCCGTTAGCATTTCCACTTCTTTTCAAACCTTTTGAAATACACAAAGATACAAAAAAACATCACAGAAGCATTGAAAAAAAAAACCAAACCCACAAACAAAAAACCAACCCAAAACCAAACCAACAAGAAAGCAAATGGCAACATATGTTCAGCTGTTCTGTTTAACTTTCATCCAGGAAGTTCTCCATCCGCCAAAAATTAGCTCAGATCTGGAGACAAGACCAATCTAAGGTCTGAAACTGTTTCTCAAGGGTTGGCTCTCTTCAGGTTACCTTCATAGATCCTAAAGACTTTTCTAGGCTCTGAGTCATGCCTGTAGTGTGGACAGATATTTCTGAATCACATTGGGAGCTAATAATTTGTGTCTCTGCTCTCCCAGTCCCCCTAACCTTAGCCAAGTTCCAGTGGGGCCTTACAAGTGCTGCAAGGCAAGGGCCATTATCTCCAGCCTATTAGTGGGCTTCTGAGGAGGTGTTTCCTCAGATTGCCTGGTAACACCATGTGGTTCAATACTCCCCCATTCTTCTTCCACTTATTGACTGGAAAGCTGTGACCATTATTGCAGGATCGTGCCAGCCCTCATCTCTAGGGCTCTGCATGTGGCTGCAGCTCACTTAGCAAAATTTTCTCTATCCATCTCCAGAGAAACACTGTGCAGTCCCCACCTTGGGACTGGCGTCTTGAGGACTCTGTTGGAGGAACAGCAAGGAGGGAAGGGGCAGAGTGACTCCGGAGTTTGCTCTGGCTGCCTCGCTCTAGGCCAGCGAGCGCAGCCGCTTCAGCGGCGCAGTTGTGGTTGCGGCAGCTGTGGTGAGGCAGAATGCATTTCCTTGTTTTGCGTGCAAGAATAAAGCACATTCTTGCCCTCACCTAATATCCAACGTGGTGCATTTAGGCACAGGAAAAAAGCCACAGCCTGAAGCCAGGATGATGATATTAGAAGAGATTGGGCTGCAAAGCTACACCGACAGCCCTTCCTAGCATTAGCATGCACACACAGACACACACAGCGCTGATCCCTACAGAAAGGTAATTAAGGTGAGGGGGAAACCTGGGAGCGGCTGGCATAAAATGCCCTAAAGGGGAGGAGTGGGCTCAGGAATGTGCATCTGAAGGGCTTGGTCCAGTGTCAACTTCTGTGAACAAGTCCTGCTGAATCTTGCTCGCATACCCAGGTGAAGCCAACTCGGCAGGCCTTCGCCAGCCCTGCTCAGGAGGAAGTGAGAGGGCTTCACAACCGGAGGCTGTAGCTTGTAGGCAAGGCCCTCCCTTCTCTGCCTGCAACTGTGCTAATTTGCTGAAGGGCAGCATGTGCACACCGGACTGGAGCATAGTTCAAAAGAATTAAGTGTTGCCTGCAGCTGTCCTCACTTCAGAGCATGTTATAGCAGGTTAAAGGCTGCTGTGAACTATGCCAACCACCAACTTGAGCTTTTCTGGCAAACAAGCATTGCCAGGACATAAGGATACACTAGTCATGTTCCCTGGAATAGCCTCTTCTCCAGGAGCTTGGGGGAAAATGCCAGGGACACCTTCTGTTGACCTCCTGTGTCTTGCACAGGAGAGGGGAGCTTCAAAAAGCTGGAAATGCAGGGTTAAACTTGGGAAGTTTTGTGCTATGACCTAGTGTGAAACTGCCACAGAGTGCAGCTGCCCTGCCAGGCTAGCTAATTTGAGACCTGGTAGTTTTTACAATTGTAGACTTTCACGCTAGCAATCTTCCAAAGCACTTTATATCAAGCGAGCACTTCCCTCCTTGCTGCCTGGCAGAATCCCACACTGAGTTGCAGCTGTCACGAGCAGAGGGCAGCACGGCACGCTGTCCCCTGCTGACCCTCAGAGTGATACCAGTGTGAATGCCATTCTTCTGCTTGTGCTCTCCTTTTAGATTCCCAACAGCTGGGTTTGAGTCCTAAACCAGAGCTGTGTGTTGTTGCCCCTCATGATTTGGGTAGAGAAGCTCTAGCACTGGCTTCAGCCCTTGCTGTCTGACAGCCTGTAGCTGGGCTGTGAGGTTCTCCATGTCAGGTCAGCCTGAGCCCTGACCCCAGCAAACTTTAGCTTTACTTTGAGGATGTTGTCAAGTTGAAGGCATGAAGACTTTAACCCACTCATCTGGCAATTTAAATGCCACAGTAGCCATATGAGGCTACACAAAACAGTCCTGTACAGTTCCCTGATTCAGTTCCTTCATGACATTTGATGCTTTTTATGGCTCAGGTGTCAAATTAGACCTTGCTCCCCCAAATCCAGCCTGCTTTCTTGACTGAGCAAGACCTTTTCTTTTATGCCCTTGTTGGCTGACCATCCTCGGAGAGCAGGAAGATAAGCAGCACCTGAGTTATCAAATCATTTTGGTTGTCAGAAGTAATATCTCCTTTTTCCTCCTTGAACAGGTTATCATCAGGGTTTAATAATCCTTCAGCCCAAACTTTCACTGGTAGAAAGAAATTCTCCAATATATACCCGACTTGCAGCTTAATATGAAAGTAACAAAGGTGTAGGGAGGGTAGAGCACAGTCTAACAATCAAAGTAATACTCAGAAAGCAACATGAGGCTCGTTGCTACACCACACAGTAGCCTGAGATTAATCTGTCAGAGCAGCCACCGCAAATAACGCAGGAATGGGGACAAATGTGCTTTTTAACATTTTTTAAGCAGAACTGAGTTGATTTGAGTATATAATCACTACTGAATCAGAGAAAAGGCTAAGCTGTTAAATATAAGCATTATTTCTTTTTATGCTTTGTGAATTCTCCTTCAAAACTTTTGAGTTCTGACTGGTTTGAGAGCTCTAATGTGGAAGCAGCAGACAAGCGCAGCCAGCGATTGCACACCCAGTCTCACGGCACCTGCAGGTACACCCGGCACGTCTAAAAACACCACGGCTTTTTTTCTTTTTTTT
>NW_010319897.1:0-8696 GCF_000700745.2 Antrostomus carolinensis
AGTTTGTAACCTGAAGGAATCTTTACTTGCTTTTTCTACTTCCTTAATGAACAAAGTAAAGGCAATCTTGAATGGAAGTACTTGCCACACTTTTTTCAGATGAACTGTGGGAGACACAGGTACTGTATTGAAAGGGCTAGAATGAGAGCAGTGATCTCTGACGGTCATTGGCTTGAGCAGCAGGAGGAGAGGCACCAGTATTATGGAGGTGGACAATGTAT
The DNA here is from genome assembly GCF_000700745.2 of Antrostomus carolinensis. Lineage (NCBI taxonomy): Eukaryota > Metazoa > Chordata > Aves > Caprimulgiformes > Caprimulgidae > Antrostomus > Antrostomus carolinensis. Next base: position 222 of record NW_010319897.1, read on the forward strand.
TTTTACTTTCTATTTCTTGTTTGTAAAGTATATGAACAGGTAAACTAGTTAACCTGCCATTCAAATAGTTCACATACCACATACACAAACTTAAATAGGTCAGGGCCATACTTGTGAATTAAAGTGTCTGTAGCTGCTGTTTGTGTTGAGCTCAGTTCTGTCTGTTATGCACACCTGCAAGATTAACATTTTCACAGATGCTGTTCCACCTGCTTTTTAAATGCTTGACTGACATAAGAGGTTAGTGTCGTGCTGCCTTGGGAATTTCTGAACATGTGTGTGTAGCTATACTATAGATACTTACACAGATTTTGGGACTAAGTGGTGGTTAAGCACAAAAGGTTCTTTGGATTTAGGTAGCTGAAGTCTGAGTCATGTTTTAAGAATGTAACTCTCCATTTGACTGTGGTTTCTAGACTGTTTTTTGCAATAACTAGGCTTTTATTATTTTTGGTATTTAAAGAAACAATTCCTAAGTGTAATGAAACATACTGATTTAGGTTGAAGATGCAGTTTGACTAATGTCCTGTGTCTGATTCTGGTTAATACTAGGCTTTTCAAGTTAAACCCCAACAACTTTTCAAGTTGTCTGTAGGTCTTAACCCAAGAATATTCTCTGGCTTCAGATAATTAGCAGTTAAGGGGCTTGTACTGGCAACATCTGTGCATGTCTCGTTAGCCAACATCCTTGAATTTTTGTACCTTTTGTATCAGTTTATACTTCCAGGGTGTGTGACATTGTCACATCGTGCTCCACAACTTTCATGCTGTCCAAGGAAGACTGGACATCTGTTTCCTTAGGCAGTAGGTAAAAGGAGAGATGTGAGAAGAGATGCAGACAAACCCAGTGAATTAAAGTTCATCTCATGTTGCAGTAGGTTACATGGCAGACTGTTACTTCACAGGAGTTTTACTTAGAAGCTGGTTCCTCTACAGAGACTCGTCATTTTGATCTCCATGTTTGCATTGTGGATAAAGCAGTACATTCACAGTTGTTTTGACATGTAGTTATTTGACAGACAATGAATTGTTCTGTTGAGCAGTAGTGAAGTGTTCCTCTTTATAAGCTTTTTTCTTTAGTTTCGTTTTTGAAGATCAAAACCAGAAATCTTAACTGTTTAGTGTTTTCCCTTCCCTTTTTCTATCTGACTTTGAAAGAAACCTACACTGCGCATGTTAATCTCAGATCACCTCGATAAAACACTCACTCTCCTAAGTAAGGTACTTGTTTGCTTTTTCTTCATGTTTACTTCTTCATCTAATCAACCACTTACTGGTTATCTACATCTGTTTTCACTTCCTTCATTTCATATTGTTGCATGTTGTACTTAACGGTCTTTATAGTCTTCCCTTTCTAATACATTTCTCAAGCTGAATTCCTTTTAAAGTCTAGAGGAATATTTGTCTGAGAAGGACTTAGTTTATTACTTGTACTACAGGTAAGTACTCCATTTGTTTTCCCTTACAAACTGTGAGTGGATTGTGGGTTTAGCTTTTAAGACCATCACCTACAGAATTTACCATCTCACATTGAGCTTTAATATAGATTAGATGGGAGGGACACAAAGTAATACCTTACAGCATAAGATACTGAAGTTTTTCTGGCCATGTGATGTTCTGTGAATCCTACTTTCAACTTCCTAACCCTAGTCAAGGGTTAGGCAGTTGGAATGGAATTTTACAGATTTTTTTTTTTTTTAACGTGCAAATATGTTTGATAAAAATCTCCTAAAGAAGTGTGGTTGTTAGTTGTTGTTATAATGCAAATTATATGTGACAAAAACTGAAAGAATTTTTTTCTGTTTAGCATACTGTAATGACAAGAAAAATCTTCTATACAATATCAGAAATTTGGTGAGACACTAGTTGGACAAAATACCTTCTCAGAAGACCACAGAGAAGGTGTTGACACAAATCATTAGTAGCAGTAGTGAATGCGTTCTTTATTGTTGCAGAGTAGATAGAGACTTCCAGCTCTATGGTCTAGTGACATAAAATCAAAACATGAATAGCTGATGAAGCTTGAAGCATGAAGATGTTTCTAGTTTTCTTTTAACTTGTTGCTGAACACACTGTTTCTTGCGGAGTACTGAAAGAAAATGTTAACTCCTATATAGGGATCCCAGAGATATTGGGGAAATACTGTAAAGGCTGAAAGAAATGCCTCCTGGTTAAAGGGGTGGATACTTTTTCTGGTTTTTTTGATGTTTGTTTTGGGTTTTGGTTTGTTGGTTTGGTTTTTTTTTTTCCTCTTTTAATTCAGTATATTTCTTACAGACCAAAATACTTGTTCTTTATGCCCACATGCTGAACATTCTGTTCAAGATATGTGAAATGGATCACCTAAATAAAACAGGAAGCTGTAATACTGGGGGAGAACAAAGGGACAGCTTTGTATTCACCTTACTGGAGTATATACTGTATGATAGAATATGTCATTCTGATTTAGGACACTTGCAGAAATTTGGTGATGCTTTTGTATTATGCTTCTTTTCTAAGCATGCTAACACCTATTAATCAGAAAGCTTTAAAACAATGCTTCTGTCATATTTGCATTGCTATCTTTAAGGATTTTTTTTGTTCTTTCTATACCTAGGAATAGAGCCTAAGTTAAATATCCTTGAAATTGTGAAGCCTGTGGAGACTGTGGAGGTAGTGATTGATCCAGATGCTCATCATGCAGAGGCTGAAGCTCACCTTGTTGAAGAAGCTCAAGTGATAACCTTAGATGGAACAAAACATATTACAACAATTTCAGATGAAACCTCTGAACAAGTGACACGATGGGCTGCAGCACTGGAAGGCTACCGAAAGGAGCAGGAGCGCCTTGGAATACCCTATGGTAATAATGCATAACTCCATGTGTGTGCACGCGTGTGTTCAGGTGGGGGCTGGGTTCTTTAGTTTGTTTGGGTGATTGTTATTTTTTCATAAATGGTAATTCATTTTAGTTATATAATTGAAGTGCACCAGTACCTCAGAGAAGGTTTCTTATGGTATGGGTAAGTACAATGCAAATATCTGCATAAGAGAAGGATAAAGAGAAGAAGAATCAATGCTTGTAACAGTTTTATTAAAATAATGCTTTTTACTCCATAACCTTTTTGTCATTGCAGTTTTTAGAAAGCAGTTTTCTTCTTCCTTCCTTCCTTAAAAATGTGTGTGTTAGTTCTTTCATGTGTGTCTGAATTTGAGCTAGACTCAGTACTTGGTGGGGGTTGCATGAAATACATTTTTCATAGCTTGTAGGATTCTGAGTACAGTGTTAAATCAGATTTTGCATGGAAAGCCATAGTTGGCTTCAACATAGTAGAAAAAGATGATTCAGAATTTAATATAAGTATTCTGGTAGATCATAGTCTCTTTTGAATTAATGTTGTTACTTAGCAGGCTGCTGATTTAGCGTTAGCTTAGAAAAAGCATCTCTGAATGCCTGCATAGGATTGAACTGAAACTCAATGTGGGTGGGTAAAACCAGTCAACATATGATGTGGGTTTTAGACCTACATCATGTTCAGGACATTATCCAGCTGAGTTGCTTGTTGTGACTGGCAGAAACGTGCTGTCAAGGCATATTCAGCACATGAAGCTGTAGTGTCTAAGCAGACCTGCAAAACTGGGATATATTTGCCAAGTGGGGTATTTGGAAGTGTTTAAGAATTCCAGTGAAGTCACAGGTGTTTGCAGGACATGTAGCATGCCAATATTTTTAACATATTTTTGATAACTGAAGCAATGGCTTTTTCATGCCTGTTTGTTGTTCACATTGGCAAGCACTTCCAAACTAGTTTTCATCATTCTCTGTGTTGATAATCAGGGATTTGATGCAGAATGTTTGGGGGCGGGGGGCAGAATGAGGCATTATCAGGAGCAGGCTGGTATTTTTCAGCATGCTCTCCCATTAATATGAGAAGAAAATTACTTAAAACCATGTTGGTTTATGTTTAATAATGTTGTTAATAAATTTTAAAATGTTGCTATTTTAAGAAAAACCTATAACCCAAAGCTGTGACTTCAAAAGTTGTCTTAAATGTCTCTTGTGTCATGGGAGTGCAGATTTTCCAGGAAAGTCATTATGGCAGAGTTCTCTGTATTAAGAGTAATAGTGTTCTCTTGGTATCAGAAAAATGTGCTAAACTGCCTTCATAGAAGGGCTAAAATTTTAAATATTATCTGAGTTGACATTGCAGGGACTTAGGTTGAAATAAGGCACCACTAAGTTCTACGTTATGATGCAGTGGGAAGTTTCTGAGAGTAAGAAATGTAGTCCCCAATAAAAGCCTTTTTAAAAATTTTTTTCCAACGTTTGTAAATGCACATCTTAAAAAATTGAAGGAGAGGCCAGTTTCCTTTAAAGAGTTATGAGGCTTGGTTCTGTGAAGTTCTTGGAAATTATTAATCTGAAATTATTCCTTTAGTCTTTTCGATAGACAGGGCATATTGATATTAAAAGTCAAGTCCAGTCAGTAAATAATCATCATCCAGAAAGGTAGTGGTTCAGTATCTTTATTCTTGGGTCCTTACATGCTTCTCTGTTTTGCTGCCAATGTACAATTAGCTTTTAGCAGGTCTTTAAAATGTTGTGACTTTCCCACATTTGTTTTGTTATGTTTTGGTGGCTTTTACTAGAGAGTAGAAATTCTTAACAATTGAAGGTATTTCTGATGATAGAACCCAAAAATTTGGTATCTTTACAAAGGTCCCTAAGAAGAAGGAAAATATTAATTGGTATGGGAAATAAAGCCAGAAAAGGGAACAGTGGAAAGTCTTGAGTCAACAAATCATGTATTGCACGTATCTCGAGTTGATTATTTATTACCATTTCTGTATGTTCCTCTGCTGTGTCAGTTGTCTATACTTTTGTGTGTTTTATATTTTCATATATATAGTGCATGTTTATTAGTCCACTCGTGCAGTGGGTTGATCCCAGCTGGCAAGCGAACCTCTACTCAGTCACTTGCTCACTTCTAGAGAGACATGGGGGAAAGAATCAAAAGGGGCAAAGTTGAGTTAAAAAAAAAAACAATTGTGAGTCAAGTTAACGATAATTTAATAAGTGAAGGGAAAAAGGAAAGAAAGAAAGTGGGGATGGGGACGGCAGGGGCGGGGGTAGGGTGATGTAAAAGCAATCACTCACCTCCAGCAGACCGATGCCCAGCCAGTCTCCGTGCAAGGGCTAGGGCTACTTTTCAAAAACTGCCCTTGGGTTTTATTGCTGCTGCTCATGTCATATGGTATGGAATACCTCTTTTGTTAGTTGTGTTCAGCTGTCCTGGCTGTATCCCCTCCCAGTTTCTTGTGCATCCCCAGCCTACTTGCTGGGGTGGCCTAGTGAGAAACGGGGAAGGCCTTGTGTTGCAGTCCAATACTCTTTGACCAGGTTCTTTTAGATATTCCACGTGTGGAGGGTGTAATGTTTAATACCAAATTTACTTGAAGATGGTTGATGTTACATGGGATTTCTGATTTAGCAGAGTGATATAAATTATGCTAAAAACACAATACAAAGGTAAGTTACACTGTTGCTGTATCTTCAGTGAATACACTGTTCAATGACGATACCAATGTGATTCCCATTACTGGTCTCTATATAGTACACTCACCATCAGTGTGTTGGGTGTCCCCAGTTGCTGGGAAGGAATACGCAGGTTAAATCCAGCCTGAGCCCATTGCTTTCTTCAGAATTCTTTTGCTAGTTGTCTAGTTTGTATACTCTTATGTTGGGCTCAGCAATGCACTCACTCCCCCCACGCTGGTCTGGCTGACTCAGGTAGACGTTTACACCACCAGTTGATCCACTCAGCTGTTGATAGCTCTTTGTCTAAAATAAAGGCCACATTCCACCTCATTTTTGTTGAGGTAAAATCGGCTTCTTTGCATTATTCTCCGAGCTCTCCTGGGCACTTCACCTTTGCCCACCTCCTCTGAGCCTTCTTCCATTGTAGGGAAGTCATGCTCCACCCCTGGGGGCTTTAGTCTGTCACAGGTACATCCAGATCCTTGAGCAAAAGGAATCCCTCAAATGGTTTACCTTTACCCAATCGAGGAATAACCCAAAGTGTTTTCCCAAGCAAATTCTTAATGTGCACTACAGGGACTTTGTCCCCTTCCACAGTACGTAAAAGTTTTGATTGGGCAGGGCCAGCTTGATTGGCAGATCCTCTAGTATTAACCAACCAGGTGGCTTTTGCTAAGTGTGTATCCCAGTGTTTGAAAGTTCCACCGCCCATTGCTTTTAGTGTAGTTTTTAGCAGTCCATTGCATAGTTTTCTGTCTGGAGTGCACTGGGCCAGCCCTTGGCCAGCAGCCAACACAGCTGTTCACCCACTTCCCCCCCACCTCCAGGGGATAGGGGAGAGGACTGGGGGGTAAAGACAAGGAGACTCACTCATAGGTTGAGATAAGGACTATTTAATAATAGAAATAAAAGAAAACTTAAGATAATACTAATATTAAAATAGTAGTGATAATGATAGCAGTGACAAAATATGCAAATGAGTGACACCCAGTACAATTGCTCACCACCCACTGACCAAGCCCGGCCTGTGTTCCCAGATAATGATCCTGGAGGAGTGACAATCCCAAACCAAAACCGCAATCCCGGAAGAGCAAGAGCCTGAGCGAAAGCCAGAGAGAGCAAGAGAGGAAGAGCCCCTCACTGATATACTGGACATGAAGTGATATGATATGGAATATCCCATTGGCATACCGAAATGCCAGTTCAGCTTATTAATTTTAATATTCCTCATCCCCTTATATCTTGCGCTTGTAGACTAACAGAACGTGAAGTCCTTCACTTCCAGCAACAAAAATCAAAGCTCTGGTGTGTTATCAGTGTTTCTCTCATAACAAGTCCGCACTATTCCAACTACTGAAAAGAAACCCAGCTCTGTTCCAGCTAAAAACCAGGACACCTTGGCTCTGTACAAGCACTGCTGTCCTGGTTTTGCTAGTATAGAGTTAATTTTCTTCTCAGTAGTTAGAATAGCTGTGTTTTGGTTTCAGTGCAAGACTTGTTATGAGAAGAACATTGATAAAAGTACCAATGTTATTAGTTGCTGCTGGAGCTCAAGGCCACCATGTTTGGCTGCTTCACAGCTGCATTAGGACTGGGAGGGAGAAGCGCAGTGAATAGCAAAGCCCAAAACTGGCATTTGGATGTGCCAGTGAAATATTCTGTATGATATCATGTCATGTTTAGTATGTTATCTGGGGCTGACCAGAAAGCGGGGGGATTCATGGGGGTTTTCACTTGGGCTCTCGCTCTTCTGGGATTGCGGTTTCGGTTCGGGATTGTTGCTCCTCCGGGATCATTATCTGGGAATGGGCTGGTGTTAGTTGACGCGTGGTGAGCAGTTGCACTGGGTTGTTACTCATTTGTGCATTTTATTACTGTTATTATCACTACTATCTTAATATTAGGCTTTAAAGTTTTCTTTTATTTCTGTTATTAAACTGTTCTTATCTCAGCCTACAAGCCTCTTTACCCTTGCCCCCAATCCTCTCCCCTATCCCCTGGGGGTTGGAGGGGAAGTGGGTGAACAGCTGTGTTGGCTGCTAGCCAAGGGCTAGCCCAGGGAAAATGTCCAACTGCTCAGCAGTAGCTAAAACATAGGTGTTGACTTTTGGTCACCAACCTAAAACACAGGACCATGTGGGCTGCTATAAAGAAAATTAACTCCACCCCAGCCAAACCCAGTATGATGGTGATTTTAAATAGTTTAAAAACTGCAATAATGTGAATGGATTTAGAATGTAGTATTTCATCTGCTGATGAAATCTGAGAAGGAGCATCCTAGTGTGAGAGACTACTCTATTTTGAAACTAAAGACCTATGGAAAAATAAAAATAATTATTTTCTGTGTTTGAGAAATGTCGGGCATAGTTCAGATATAAAAGCTTTTGCTAAAAAAAAATCCCTTTTTTTATCCTTTCCATCTCCCCACCAAGCCACACCACTCTCTCAGTATTTTAAGAGGGGTCAACTTTCCATACAGTCAGATTTGGTCATGGTAACTACACTTCTTGATGTTATGTACTTAGTTTTATTATATAATAAAGTTGTTATATAATGGAAAACATACTGTCGTACTTTAACTGAATAGCAGCACTGACTGGCCTAAAAGCAGGCCCTTTTTTTTAAAAAAAAAAAAAAAAAAAAAAGATAAAAAGATCCCTCCCCCTAAAGTTTTTTTAAAAGAACTTCAGAAAAGGTCATACCAAAAAAATGAACCCTGGGTTACGCTTCTTTGATTACTGTGGGTCAGTAGCCACTTCTGTTTCTTTATTGTTGTTACTTACAGTAAGGACTAGCTCTGTATCCTCAGAGAGGAGGAACCTTGCAGTATATAACGGGATGAATTGCAGCTTTGTCTCTCTTTTCCCAGACCCAGTGCAGTGGTCGACAGACCAAGTACTCCACTGGGTAGTGTGGGTGATGAAGGAGTTCAGCATGACTGACATTGACCTCAATGC
>NW_010319897.1:8769-23887 GCF_000700745.2 Antrostomus carolinensis
GGAGCTCTGCAGCCTCAGTCAAGAAGACTTCTTCCAGCGTGTCCCACGAGGAGAAATCCTCTGGAGCCATTTGGAGCTTCTTAGAAAATGTACAGGAGATTATTCTGTAACTGATTTTACTTACTCCTCCTACCCCAATTATGTCTTGTCTTTTTTTTTTTTTTCTTTCTTTAAAGATGAAACTGATTGTGAGCAGTTGTTTTTCATCTATTTGATATTGCAGTAAAAATGAGGGCATCGATACAAGAGAACGGGAGGTGTTAATGAGAATGCTGTTACAAAACTTGTCTGCATACAAAACACTCTTTGCCTATCTTTCATCAAACTTCATAACTAATAGTGAGGAAGTAGTGACTGATGATTCTTCCTTCCTTTGTTTTAATAAAGATTTTTAATTTGTTCATCTCCTGAATTTTACAGTTTTATAATTAAATATTGAATGAGTTTTTTAATGTACATCTCTGTGTCATATAGAAGTGAAGATTATTAAGCATAGGCAATGAGATCCTTAGATTGTACACAACACGACCAGTAAGTGATGCATTATATGTGCATAATACAGTAATATATATGTGCATTTTGGATTTACTGTGCTTGGATGTAACTTGGCAGACTGAAAACTATTTCAATCTTATTTACATGATACAGCTAAAGGTTTTAGGGGGTGGAGAATGCAGAAGATACTTTGGCATTCACCATGTACATCCTTATTTCTGAAAACTGAATGACAAACCTTAACTGTCTCTACTTCTAAGACCATGAGCTATACATCTCTCTTGCAAACTGAAACCAAATTTTGACTTCTTTCCTCTATGATATATGAAAGCTTTTGATCTTCAGGTGACTGGAAATTTGTGAGTTAAATAAAAACTTTTTTTTTTTTTTTTTCCTAATTTACAGATGTGTTGGCTAGCCAAGAACACACTGGAGAAATAGCAACTGTTACTATTGATCAGCGTAAGTACTTCTGCCAGCAGGTAATTCACACAATTAACTGTGCAGGTTTAGCACTGTACTTTGGTTCAGTGCTGTAGTAGTACAGCATTTAGAAAATCACTAGACAGAGCAATTTTTCCTTGGTGAGGGGAGGAGGGCATATTTTAAACTTCAAAGGAGAATGTTTGTTTTCTCATTATTTTTTTAATTGTCTGGAAGGTTGTGTATGACCTCAACTATGAAAGTTTCTGACTTTCATTTTGCATGGTAGTTTTTCTACTCTCTTGAAATAAACTGTCTAGGACACATACCTGAGGACTTGAGTCGTTCTGGGTGTTTTTAGGTTATATATTGCATTAATGAATGGATATGTTAAAATGTTATAATTTCAAAATAAAGCATTTCTCAGAATTGAAAGAGAGTGTGGAAGAGAGAACTTGTATAAAAAAAACAACACTAGAAAAAAATACATTAAAGTAACTTTCCAGTTATTTGAAACTCATTCTTCCAGCTGAATCAACGTCATCAATTATTAAAATGAAGCCATTTTCAGAATACTTCTAAGCAGGTTATATGCTAAATAGATAGGCCATATATTATATCCTGGGTTTGTGTTTAGTTAAAGCTACCTAGAGACAGGTATTTGCATCCTCTTACACCATTGCAATAGAAGAATATTTAATCACTGTTTGAATAGCAGATATGGAGGGTTGTACAGTGACTATAGAGAAAAGTGCATTAGGGTAGATTGTATGGGAGCAGCATAAAGATGAAAAAAAAGACTAGAGGGGTTTTTTTGTGGAAAAATGTAATAAACGTGATAAAAAACTGGAGCTGATATTGTATACAAGTCTAAAACCACAGTCTCCACTGTAAGAGGTAAAAAGTCTTTAAATTATTCTTAGCATTGTGACTTTACAGTGTGTCTTTTTAGCAAAGGAAAAGACTAGTTCCTGGTTGTTATGATAATACAGGTAATAAATAATATATGCATATTTCTGTGCCAGCAATTTATAATTGATGTTCTGCAATGTTCTCTGCTTTATAGCTGTGCAGATTATTCCAGCATCTGTACAGCCTGCTACCCCAACCACCATTAAAGTAATAAACAGCAGTGCAAAGGCAGCTAAAGTACAGAGAACCCCAAGGATCTCTGGGGAAGATAGAAGTTCCCCCGGGAACAGAACAGGTATTGTCTCCATTATTTTTAAATGCAAATCCAGTAAACACTTACTCATTGATTTGAATTAGAGTTTTGTAGAACACATTTTTGTCACTCTAAATGTGAGGTTTGTAGAAGTCCATGTGGTATAAAGGGGACTGTGTCTACAGAATACATCACAAACACATGCAGACGTGGCAGGTTGGTCAGCTCACACAGGCACTATGTTAACTTGGTGCCACAGCTTTCGAGTCCTGTCGTAAATAAGATGCTTCTCTTCCTATCACTTAACAGTCTGTCTTTTCAAACCACTTCATAGCATTGATTCAATATTTTAGCTTCTTTCCACTTTGCATTTGCAGAAAGGGGAGAAAAGAAACTATATGCTGTAGAATCCTAGCCTAACGGCTACTTGTTCTACTTGGTCCCCTCCTCCTTGCCCCCCAGTTTAGTGACTTTAGAATTTAGCAAGTTTCAGATCACTATTTTGTTAAATTAATGCACCTTCTGGAAAACTGCACAATAAATCTGCAGTTTATTTTTTTGAAATACTGTTACTCATGCATACTCTTTGATTGTTAATAACTACTCTTAATTTCTTTATTTTTTCTTGCTGTCATTTTGCTTTGGTTCTCTCTAGTGTTGTGAATTTTTCTATTAAATCCTTTCCTCTCCTCCCCTTGAATTTTTATTTGTTTTAAATTGTCCATAAAAGTCTGTTATGATATCGTTCAGGATTCTTAGGCCAGGATTTTATCAACTGACAACAGTGAGGAATACTCTGTGTTTCTCCCTTTAAACATTAGGTCTGCTATCTGTGTTTCATTGAGAATTTAGAAATTTAACCGCAGATACATGAGTTAAAAAGAAATCTTAATGACTGGACATGAAAGGTGTTACATTGATGTAAGCTGAAGTTTGGTGGATTTTTTTATTTCTAATATTTCATGTTAAAAATTTGAGACTAAGCTATTTCTTGAAAATACATGTATAAGTATATATGTGTATATGCCTGAAGAGGACTAAGCAGCTCTTGCTAAATCTGTTCTATTTCAGGGATAGATATGTGTTTAAATGTCTATATTTAATGTTGGTTTTTTTTTTTTTTTTCTTAAGTTCTAGGGACCTATTTATCAGAAATTGTGATTATTTTTTTTCTGTATTCATCAGTTTCTTTTTAATAGATTAATACTGATGAGTTTGCCAGAAAAAGTTTACAAAAGAATAATTAGAAGGAATTAATTAAGTGCAGGTTTTCCTTCCATCATATACTCTATGTTGGTCTGCTGTAATATGTTGATTGAAAATTTTTAGCTATGAGTGGAATGTAAAAAGGACTACTTGAAATGGATCCTGTTATGCCTATTTGAACAGGAAACAATGGCCAGATCCAGTTGTGGCAGTTTTTATTAGAACTTCTCACTGACAAAGATGCTCGGGACTGTATTTCTTGGGTTGGTGATGAAGGAGAGTTTAAACTGAATCAACCTGAACTGGTTGCACAGAAATGGGGACAGCGCAAAAACAAGCCCACAATGAACTATGAGAAGCTTAGTCGGGCTTTGAGGTAAGAAACTTCAGGAACTGATCAGGTATGAAGTGATTTGCTTTGCTTGACTACTTTATTTTTAATTATCATAATACAAGACTTGTGGCTTTTTAGTAAAGGAATAGAAGATCCCCTGTAGCTACTCCTTTCCATCAGATTGTACTAGTCTCAGGAGAAAGATATTTGTTGGGTTTTTTCTATTTTTAAAAAGAAACTAGTACAATAACCTTGAATATTTGAAAATGTATTTTCTTTTTTCAAGATTAGTGATCCCTGGCATGATAGTTAATTTGGGTAGCTCACATCAAAAAGAAATGAATTTCTGAATCTTCAGCATTTATGCTTTCAGTAATGTGCCAAACAATATTCATTATTGGTGAAAGATATAGAAATAACGTGAATACTCCGAATTATTGACTTATTTTTATATTTTACAGTTTACTTGTTCCTCTTGCTCTTTTTAATGGTATAAAGCGATACTCCCTGTAATTAGGTAATAATGAGTAGTTTTCTGTATGTAACAATTTTTTCTGTGTGTAACAAAACTTTAAGTTCAGATATTCATTGATTGATTCCATGTTCTTATGGTAGGGATGCTAAATTTAAAAATACAGTTGACAGGTAAGTTTCAACAGTTGTGATTCCAACATAATGAACTTCTATCATCTGAAGATGTGGAAGTGTTTCAGGCTGTCTTCATTCCGTCATGATTTTGTAGTTTCACACTGGTAAAGGGGACTTCTGTTATTGAATTACTGCAGGTGATGAGCTTGAGGAGGGGGAAGAATGCAAGTGTCTGAATTTTAGACTTCTTTTTTCCCTGATTCTTTGGGCCTCTGGAATCATTTGAAGATTCATCCAAGTTCTCTGAAATCATTAAGATTGAACTTCTAATTTCTTATTCAGTTATGGTTAAATCTATTTATCTTTATTAGTTTTAAAGAAAGGTATTTATTGCCTAATGCTGAAAATATTTAAGCAGTTTTAAGAACTCCATTTATATGAATGAAGTTGCATATTGTTTGAAGTCTGAGAACGAAGATTTACTTTTCAGCATTTTCTCTTTTGGCTACATTATTTTTCTAAAAGGAAGTAAACTCATCTAGCGTTGTTTTAAAAAAAATCAAATTCTATTTTAAAATACCTCTATGAGAAATGATGGTAAGTTACCATATGCTGGCTTTCTTTAGTCTTTTAGGGAGGACTTAAGCAACATCCGTATGCATGATACTGAATGAATACTTTCACTGGGAGAGATTGAAGTCTAGAAGACTATGAATGGCACAGAGTCAGTAAAGAATGACTGTTTGGTATCTCATTTACATAAACAGAAGGCATCAGAAGAAACTAGCAGGCACCAGATACACAGCTGAACTGTACCCTTTCATTTGTCTTGTAACTTCTTTAGGCACAGTATTGTGGATGCCGGAATTATTTTATGAGTTTGAGAGGAGAGTGGACAAAAAGCAATATTTTGAAGGATGTTAAGTATGGAGAGATGCAACTTTTAGAAGTTCCTGAGCCTCAGATCATTGAAAGCAAGAAAGAGCATTGTTATATGCTTACTCTACTTTCATGCTTTTTCTTAGGCATCCTCTTTTGGTCTGTTGGAGTCTATATCCTGTTCTAGATAGATTTTTAATCTGGTCTTGTATGTCTGTTCTCGCATTATTTATATATTAAATTAGAGTGCTACTTTTTTCATAGATCACAGAATCCCTCAGATGGGAAGGGCATCAGGAAGTCTCTGGTCCAACCTGCTGCCCAAAGCTGGGCCTTTGCAGTAGAGCTGCTTCCCAGCCTGTACTGTTGCAGTACCATTCCCGTACTTCCAATATGTTTTTGTGAATCTATGTGTTTGTGTGCTGAAGTGAAGATTTTCTGGAACATCAGAATCATGTAAATTAGCTGGTTTTTGGCTTTTGTCAATGAACTCTGTAGAAGATCTTAAAGGCAGTTGAAGAAGTTTAGAATAATGTTCGTATCATTGGGATATTAAACAGATGTCTGCACAGTAATTTGCATAAATTGCTATTAGAGAAGCTTTTAATTTATATTTTAGTCACAGAATTACAGAAATCAGATTCCTCAAAAAGTTGCCATTTTGGCAGCTGCATCAATATTGACATATTTTCTAACACTTGAATGTCTGAAGGGATATTTAATGCCTCTTACAGATCCCAAGATAAATGCTGTTGTCAAGCAAAAGTTTTATTAAAAAATGGTAATATGTTTTGTTTACTAATGTACGGAAATTACTGTGTCAATTGATTAATACAGAAAATTATGTGATATTATTGTAAAATGTGCTAGATCTGCCCAGCTGTAGGAGAACAGGCAGTATAAAAACTAGGACAGGGTGAAAAAGATAAGAGCAGCTTTTTTTGTTACATACACCTTGACAAATTTTCTAAAATCAGCATCTGTTTAATTATCCAGTAGGGAAGTAAGACTTGAAGAAAAAGAATTCATTTCCTGTACACTTCTTCCATTAGAGCTAGGAGACAAAAGTTAGTCTTCTAATTGATTTAATTTTGTTGATGAATGAGAATCATCTTTGCTATGTAAGCATGTCACTCAGAGGACCAAGTTTTAGACAGTTAAGAAATTTGAGCTGTTTTGTACTACATTTAGGTGATTATTTGGAGCAAATGGGGTTGTTTTTTTGTTGGTTTTGTTTGTTGTTTTGTTGTTATTTTGGGTTGTTTTTTTTAAATTTGTCAGAAGCTTGTTAAGCTCATCAAGTCAGTTATGTCCCAGCCACTTGAGTTTTCTTAATGAGAAATGTAACGTGCGTTCTATTAATGCCTGCAGAGCGACAAGAACAGCAACAAAACTGTATAATTGTGACTTCTGTTCTGTTAGTCTTACCTGAAGATTTATAGTGTCTCTGGAGTACAGTGGGTCATACAGACTGTTACCTTTACTGCATTTCTGCTCAGTCCAATAACTCTTCTGTGACACAAGGTAAAAAGTATTCATGGTTAGAGAAGTCACTTTTAGCTATAAATAAAGACAAAGGATGTAGTTTTGCCAGCATATGAACTAGTCAAAAAAGGAAAAAAACAAACTAAGCTTTTATAGTTTTACTTCCATGTTTGAATACAGTAGAGAGAGAGTGGCTGCTTTAGTAGCATAGAAACCACAATGCTAGCTAAAACTTTCCAATATGATTTTTTTTTCCCTCTGAAAAGCAGAGACAAGAGTAAAGAAAGCAAAAGACAGTAATGAAGGAGGAAACAGCATTTTCTTATTAAGACAAAGCACTGTATAAACTTAACACCCCCTCCCAAGCTGTTCTAAAACTGCTCAGAGACCTTCATTTCTGAATTGGTGCTTCCTACAGTTTATAAAATAATTACTGTGTTTTGTTTCTCCTTAATGTATCAAGGTGCTTGGAAAACTTTCTACCCTTTTCCCTTGGTTTATGAACTTGTGTGAGAATAATCATGAGAAAAAAATCCTTCAAGTGATGTTAAGTAAATTACTGAGGTGTATGGAATTACAGGTGCTGGAAATTTACATTGATTTTTTTTTTTTTCCTTTTTACAGGTATTACTATGATGGAGACATGATCTGCAAAGTGCAAGGCAAGAGGTTTGTGTACAAATTTGTCTGTGACTTGAAAACTCTTATTGGATACAGTGCAGCAGAGTTGAATCGGTTGGTCACAGAATGTGAGCAGAAGAAACTAGCAAAGATGCAGCTCCATGGCATTGCACAGCCAGTTACAGCAGTGGCACTAGCTACAGCATCCCTGCAAACAGAGAAAGATAATTAAGCACTAGGACCTGAAAGTGGGAGCCTGAGGCCTTTCCTATATAACCAGAGCAGTTGCTGCTCCTACCTTTATCAGAATTAGAAGCTTTTGTTTCTTGGCAGTACAATATAGTGCATGATTTTCTACAAAGGACTGGGACTTGCAAAAATTTGGATCTTTCAACAGCATGTATTTTAGCATAAGTTAAGGGATCACCACAACTTCTGCGACTTTAAGTCAGGGCCTTTACGGTATGCAATCTGAAATTGGTGGGAAAGGTCGAACTGGTCAGCACTCTGTGTCCACAGCTGTACAGAGTCATTTTTGCAGTGTTTTTAACAAAAAATGAAGTAACCACAGCAAGCAGGCTGATCAGTTGTCTGAACTCAGTCCTTTCCAGTCTCTTGTTCTCTGCTGAACTATCAAATGGCACTTGATGTTTTCAAAGTTAAACACGTTCATTATTCTCATTTAATCAAGCAGAGATGAAAGACACACTAAACGTTACAAAGCATCAGGTTTTTAAAAATAGCTTCTGTGTTTATAAGCAAATTAAGACTAGACCAAACTGAAGATCAGTGCTGAAGAAGGAGATCCAGGTTTAGATCTGGCTTAGGTGAAAAGCCAATTACGTGTATTTCATTGTAGTATGTAGATAATACACATATATGAGGGCAAGTACTTACCTGTTTGGAAAGACACTGTTAACGCTAGCCATTTTGCAAAAAGCAAAGACAAACTACTTCCCGCACTACCACTCCCCATCAGGTGATTTGGAAACTTGAAAAAACAGCCCTCACCCAAAGAGTAGTTTGCTTTGGTGAGGGGTTTTAATGCTCTGATTTGCAAGGTGCTTATACCTGCACTGTAGTCAGCCTTAGTAACTAAAGACTAAGTTAATCACAGTCGTTAGTCCCTGTTTAGAAAGAACATGAACATAGTTTTACAGAGAACTGAAGTTTGATTTCAAAATTATTTTACATTCTGACATATATTAAAATACAAAGATGTATTTTTTATTTAAAATTTATTTCTTTCTGAACTTCAAGTGATATTTTTGAAGCTTCATAAGCCAAATGCATGCTCTAGAGCTGGGTGCAATTTGAAGTCTGGATGATGAATAGAAATAGTTGCAGTGTGTCCTGAATTCTGAGCTACAGAGTACTTGATGCAAACTTACACGTGCCATAAAAAGTAGGCTGCAGCTTTTGAGCTTCTGTACTGATGTTTATTAGACTATTTCTTTTGATGGCTTAAATTGGTGCAATTGCGGGTTTGCGTTTGGCCCTTCCTGTTTATTAAACAATGTAAATACTGTGTCCCCATGCATATTTTCCAACTTTTGGTAAGTGAAACCCCCTCTGGTAACACTTAAGAATTAAAATGCAAATGTGTAAGAGAAGACCTTTAATTCTGTGGGGGATCGAGCTACTCTTAAACCTTAAATCACAAGTGCTTGTACAGCACATTTTATGTGTTTATACTGAGTAGTGGGAACACTGGACTGTTGCTCTTGATCTGAAAAGGAATGGTCATACTTGCGGGCAGAGAACACAGAAGACTCATGTTTATTTTAAAGATGCATTGAGGACAAAGCTTTTTGTTTATAGGTGGATGTTCATCTACAGATACTTTTTGCTTAACTAGAAATCTTGCATGTAGTTCTGGCCTACTTTTTTCATCAACACCACAATTATAATTTTTTGGCCAGATTCTTTCAGTAACTCTTTAATACTGTTTTCATTTTTGAGCTCTTAAAGCATTCCATCTACTAAGCATGCTAGTTTTACTTTGTTTTTTAAAAAAATCTTAAGCCCTAAGCAAAATATGCAAATGCATCTGTCATGAGAGGTCAACCACTAGTCCATTTATTACTGTTACAGTAGTAGTCCGATTTCATCAGCGGGGAAGTGTTTGAGGTAACTTACGCAAATAGATGCAGGTTTGATTACTAAGAATGAGATGAAGCTGATAGTTGGGTGGCAGCAGATATCTTTACATATATATAAAACACTGCTCCATTACTAAACAGAAGTTCAGTACAAGTCACTAGTTTTATTTAGCAGAGTTCATGAGAGGCCTTTTTAATTAAAATACAGCACAAAAGGAAGAGAAGCTTAAAATACCAGCTTTATAGATCAAACTGGACTGTGGGATGATAAACTAATAGCAAAATGGAAATATAGCTTCAATACTTTATCTCCCTGAATGTTCTTGTTACATGATAAGCCCTCTAGAGGAAACTTCTGATATCACACTGAGTATATCAGATTATTATTTTGCCGCTTTTCAGTAGGTATAATAGTCCTTTGGGTTCTTTGTTGTGGGATCATCTGCTTTTCCACCGTGTTCTAATTAGTAAAGAAGGAATCTTTCAAACATTTTGAAATCACTGTCACATTCTCTATTTGAGGGAGAAATCTGTGACTAACTTGATGTCTTCAATAAAATAAAAGATGTAGAATATATTGTTAAAGCTTGTTCTGTTGCTGCCAGAAGGAAAACATAGAAAGAATATTTCAAATTTTTTGTAAAATGGAGGTTTTTTGCATACTTTTTACTCTTTAAATAAAGACACTTATACTCTGCTAATAATTATGTATTTCTTTTGTTTTGCATTTTTTTGTAATTTTACATTAAACAATTATTTTCTATTTTTACTCTGATAAAATATTTGTGCATAAAATGTCAATATAGTAAAATAAAAATGTTATACAGCTAATACCTGTTGAGTTCTTAATATTTTAGAAAACCATTTGTAATGTCATTCAGGTGCAGCCAGTTTAAAGATTAATACATGCACTTTATTCTCACTGCTCTAAAATCACAAGCTTGTTACAGGAAGAAGGTAGACTATCTTATTTTTGAAGATGCATCATCTTTGACTCAGTGTTGACTACATGTTTCTGCTTTTAAACTGAAAGTTTGTGTCCTTCATTACTGTAGCAGCTTTCTTTAACTTCTTAATTGTAAGTCTCAAAATGGTGCTTTGATAAAAATAATGAAGGAAACTTAACAGTAGGACAAAATGGAGCCCTGTAAAATAGTTCTGTGCTTTTAGGAGTGTTTAGATTGGAAAGGTTCATGTTGATCTGTAATCTTTGGCATTTGTTTCATTCATGCAAATAGTAGCACTTTCTTTGTGTCCTGCTAACTCAATTGTTAGTACTCTCCTAGTTAAAAAGAAGATAAAATTCTGATTATGCTGTTACTACTTTATTTTTAAATTGTGTCTCAATAGAAATATTCTCATTATACCTCTGAACTCCTCCATCTGGACTGCCAAATTCAAGACTGAAATATTTTGTCATCTTTAAACCTACCAGATGACTTGATTTCAAAATGTTTACGTTTAGCTCAGCAGCAACAGTGTGTAATGGACCGAAAATAATTTTTTAGATAATTTCAATAATTCATTTGCCTTCTTTTAAAGTACACTTATAAATGTTCATTATCTTGTTAACTGAGGACCTTTTGTTTGTATTTATAGTTGTTAGTATCTTTATGCCAGTGAGTGTTTTGTTTTGGGATTCCCATTGTCGAACTGAAATTTTTATTGGAATTTTTTTTATAGGTAATTACAAACTAACAGCTTGCAATTACCAGTCTTCAGCAAAATAAGCTGGCATGGGGCTCCTCTGCGTGATAGTGAAAGAAGGATGATGTAAAGCCCATTGACATAGGTTAATGAGGGGGTTTTTTTTATTTTTTTTTTTTTTAAGCAGCATGATACAAAATCCATTGGTCTATGGGAGTATTTTTACCAACTAGACGGGTGTTTTTTGTTGTTCAAGATCATCCATATTCTTAAAGGTTGTGGTTTTGATACAGCTGTATCAGGACTTCTACAATATATTTGGTTTGATGCTGTATAGTTTGTTGGTTTGTTGGTTTTTTTTCTTTTGGAAAAGCAGTTCTTAATATGGATGATGCTAAACAGAAGATTACTTAATTAAAGGAGAGGGATGATGAGAGCATGAACTGGTTTTGAGAGTTGTAATGCAGGACCCAATACATTAGACATATTATGACTCAATTACATTTTGTGTCATTATTTCAGGGTTGAAGCCCACAGCATCTAATCAGGCACTGAACTGAAATTTTATCAATTTGTAATTTTAGAGTGTTGACATCTTAGCAATTCATAATTTGAAACTAAGCTTAAAAAACACTGAGGAGGATGAAACAAATATTTAGTGTCTGCCTTTAATTAAAATTATTCTTTACTTGTGGAACTGGTATTCTGGAAACTGAAATTAAATGGTGCTAATGGCAGTGGTATCAGAAGATGTATCTGTAACCCATGAAAAAGTTCTCATTTACCTGGAAAAAACAGAGGGATCGGTGGTTGTGTTTGTGGTTCATGACATACAACATCCAGGTAGATTCTTTTTTTGTAGGTGGTTTCACCGTAACTGGCTGTGATGGGAAAGAAAGAATCGAAAGGTAATTAATTATTGATCGTAATTGTAAGCAACTTAGTTATGCAGTTAATTAATAAAAATAAAGGCAGATTAAAAGAGGGGATAACTCTGTATCAGAAACAGAAGAAATCCTCATGTAAATACTTCTGTCATGTTACCCAAAACAGCTGAAACTACCTGCAGTGCCTTAGCTTTTAATTGCCAAGCAGTTCTTGACTTGCACACCAAATGCTGGACAGCAGATAGTAATACAGTTTCAGTTTATTCTTCACAACCATTTAAGGTTTCTGGTATTGAAATGGTTGTTCAGAAACAGCAGGAAAAATGCTTGTTTGGTTTAGCACAGTGCTGGCGAGTATGAAATCTTGTGGAAACATTTAATTTTGTCCATTGAATTGCTTCCAGTATTTGATACTAATGATCTGATACTGATATCTTAAGACACCTTCCCCCCCACCTCTTCCCGCCGCCTTGGTTTTGCAGCCTGCCTTGTAACTTAAATGGAAGAAATTAGCATTTAGGAGCTGTATTTCTAGTCCTGTGTGGGCTACATGTCAGACTTCACTAATCAAAGGAGAGTACTCCCATCTCAGTAAACAAAACAGATTGTACCAATGATATATATGATAATAGAATATGTAGTATGTATAAATTATTGATTATAGTTGAAGTGAGCAAGGATGGCACTAAACAAACTTGTTTTTTAGAAATTAGAAGATTTGTTGTTTATTTGAAATTCCTCCCACTTAGAGAAAGGTATTTGGGATAAAATGTTAGTTGTCTCCTTCTTCATCTCAGTAAGCTTAGGTGGTTTTTCATTATTCTCATTTTCAAGGACTCCGCAGGAACTGCTTCATAGGAAGTGGGTTTTCAAAAAGCTTCAGCTGCAGAAGACAATGAGAAACAAGTATGTTTCAAAAAAAATCTTGTAGGAGTGAAAGCTGCAAATAGCGTGCATGGAAAAAATGAGTGAGAATGCAAGAGGTGAGATATAATGAGGTTAACCAGGGGGAAAGACACCTGCAGGGTGCAGTTCTTTAAAATTCAGAATTAGGACGTAAAAGGTATTATTCCCCCCCACCTCACCCCCCATAAAAGCAATGTTTCAGTCCAGAAAATCAAAGTATGACTATTCCTAAAATGAAGCATGCTCCCTGCCTCCTAATTGTGCCAACATCTTGGGCTTCACAGAAGCAGCCTGGTGCAGGAGTCTGTAATACCTGCCTTGGGACTGATTTCCCAGTTGAGGTCAGTGAAGGGAGGTGAGAGACCATCCATGAGGATGCGAAATTCACTGTGTAACTGGAGTCGCTCCTGGCTCTTGTCCACTAGAAACAGCTGAGGGAGGCAGAACTGATGGAGCAGTTTGGCTAACAACCATAAATTAATAAGATGACCTGAACTATAGCCGACAAGGAACTAGAAGCTGTAATGGAAGCTTGAACTTGTCCTCGGGAATAATTCAGCAGGCCTAAAGTGAGTTCCATGAGAATGAAAAGAGAAAAATAATAATAATAAAAAAAAAATCATCTGAGGAATGCTTCTGGGGTAGAGGGGTTTTAGGAAGAGATGTGTCTGTCTTTCCTGCTCTACCAACTTTTCAACCCATGGGTCAGTTCCATCTAAGGGTTTACAAACCATAAATGTTCAGGAGTTCTGTGAAACTGAAGAGCTGAGTGTGACAATGCTCAACTTGGTGTGCCTGGATAGGAAAACAAAGCATTAATTCAGCCTTTTTGCAGTCAACAGTATGCTTTTGTGGACTGGCCGCTCGCTGAGTTTTGCTCAACTGGAGAAGCACGAAAAAAAAGGGAGAGCGCTGCGATTCATGAGTATGCATGTATTGGGATGGAAAGGACTCTGTTATTCTGGAAAGCATCCAGCAGTTTTTCATTAGGTTCATTGTTGCTCTTGAAATATTTTGTCAAAAGGACAGTTCTTTGAGGATGGTCGGTAACCAGCTAGAGCGTAGTGCCATACCGATAGCTGATTTATGACACTAAACTGAAAATAGCAATATTTATTTCTGAAAACAGATGTAAAAAACTTATAAAACCAGACAGGTGGCAATATGTATGGGTTTTTTTCCCTGGACCAGAAGGCGACACGTACAAAGAGGAGAGACAGCCTTTGCCTGGACACTCTGCTGGGGTAATCGAAGGGGCTTTGCACTGGACTGGAGGAAATCCGGCTTGTGGTGAGGAACTGGGCATGACCTGACAGAAAAGTGCTGTGCAAGTTTATAAATATACATATCCATACATATCCATATATATATATCCATACATATCCCATACATATATATATATATATATATATAGGGGGCAGATATATATATATAGAGAGAGAGAGAGAGGGAGAGATATATATATATATATAGGGGGCTTTCCTTGATCAGGTAGCATTGTGCCCTTTGGACTTCACAATGCAGAAGACAACACTGAAACAGAGGAGTGTTTTTGTTTTTAAGACAGATATAGCTGAAGAGAATAATTTGAGGGAAGAAACTAAAAACTTCTTCCTTAAAGGTACAAAGCTGCTCAGAAATGTTAACTGTGAGGCTGTATGTGTTATTTAATAGACTGAATATAAATACAAGTAGAGCACTGATGTTGGCTGAAGGTGCAGGCAAACCAGAGGGGAGGAAGAAGGAGACATTGCTAAAAGACAAAAATTCAGGGAAGCAAAGAAACTCCTGACTCGGCTGAAGCAACTCTGAGGAAAACACAGTGAGAGCTGTAGCTGCTGCCTGCTGGCTGGGAGCAGCCTGATTCTGTATTCCAAGGGACTGTATCCTGTTGGGTCCATATCAAGACCAGGTTTGGGAAGCTGAAGGTGCACAAGTCCATGGGACCTAATGAGATGCATCTGCGCGTCCTGAGGCAACTGGCAGATGAATTTGCAAAGCCACTATCCATCATATTTGAGAAGTCCTGGCAGTCTGGTGAAGTTCCTGCAGACTGGAAAAAGGGGAACATAACCCCCATTTTTAAAAAGGGAGAACTACAGGCCGGTCAGTCTCACCTCAGTGACAGGCAAGATCATGGAGCAGATACTCCTAGAAACTATGCTAAGGCACATGGAGAATGAGAAGGTGATTGATGACAACTAGCATGGCTTCACCAAGGGTAAATCATGCCTGACCAATCTGGTGGCCTTTTCTGATGGGGTTACAGCGTTGGTGTATAAGGTTAAAGCAAGTGATGTCATCTACCTGGACTTGTGCAAGGCGTTTGACATCATCCCGCATGGCATGCTTGTCTCTAAATTGGACACATGTGGGTTTG
>NW_010319898.1:0-354 GCF_000700745.2 Antrostomus carolinensis
TCATCATAGGGAAGTCTGTAGTCTTCCTGGTACCCAAATCGAGGATATCACTAGGCATCTCCCCAGCTTGGTGCGGCCATCAGACTATTACCCACTACTGATCTTCCAGATAGGTGGGGAGGAAGCAGCGTCCCGTAGTCTGAGGGTAATGAAGAGAGACTTCAGGGCCTTGGGACAGTTGATGAAAGGGTCTGGGCCACAAGTTATCTTCTCTTCCCTCCTTCTAGTTGCAGGCAAAGACATTGGACGGAATAGAAGGATGCAGTCCATAAATACTTGGTTCCAAGACTGGTGCTACCGGCAGGGCTTTGGGGTCTTCGATCATGGCTGGGTTTTTAAACCACCACGCGCCAC
>NW_010319899.1:0-15515 GCF_000700745.2 Antrostomus carolinensis
TGATTCTTCTGTGATTCTTCTGTGATTCTTCATATGGTTTCTTGGTGTGGCCTGGAGCTGCTCTGGGCCAGGACTGCCTGCCCCATGGCTGGCAGGCCAGGCTGGGATGACAAAGCCTGTGTAAGTGTCCAAACCACCTTTACCTCTGAGTGGGGTGGCTGGGTGCCAGGGAGAGGCCTCACTTCATGGTCCTGAGGAAAGAAGCCTGTTTTCTAGCCGAGGGCATCTCAAGCTCCCCGAGCTTGAGCACACTCCATGAGCACACCTGGGATGCGTGGATTTGCTTGCAGCTAGTGTGCAGGAGTGTGGCAGCCACCTCTGACCGCAGGAGCGGGGCCGGCAGCACTTGCTCTCCTGAGGCAGTCGAGTGAGCCTCCACAGTGCCTCAGGAGCTTCCTGGGGCTGTTTGCAAACCAGGGGAGAAGATGGGGTGGTGGGATGCAGTGCACTTGTGCTGGAAGCCACAGGGCTACAGGAATGAGGTGTGTCGGATGTGGCAGACGGCTTTTTGTTTGAGTTGTAGGGTTTTGAGGGTAGAGAAGAGGTCCTGGATTTATGCTGAGAAGTGGGAAGGTGTGGGACATGACAGAGAAGGGACTGTCTGTACGTGTCTGTACTCTCTACAGCCACATGTCACTAAGGTAGAAATAGATAATGATGCTAATCACCCTGAAGTGTTATCTCAGCAGCAGTGTAATTATAACTATATTTATTGGGTGTATATAAATACAACTTGTTTTCTTTGCTAAATAAAGTCTAAATATAAGCACTGGGTAATGCTCACCACCACTTTAATGTGTGTTTTGTTCTTTATACAACAGAATTCTTAATGTGGCTATAACATGCTCAGTGCTCCCATTTGGGCAAATCCCAGTCTTGTGGGGAGAGCTCCTGGGGCTCTACTTTAAGGAGGGGTTGGTCTTTCCTGGTTTGCCTTGCATGTGGAGGTTGTGGCAATGGCTTTTCTGTTGATCTTTCAGATAATCTTGTAAATTGGTGAGCATGGTGGCTTGGAAATAGTGTTAAGTGCAGGAAAGTTAAATAAGCCTGCCACGTGATCTCCAGTGAACAAACACACACGAGAGGTGTTGTAGAAGATAAATGTTCACACAGCACTACTACTTATACTTTGCTTGTGAAAACGGGAACGCATTTCTATGATTTGTTTTGTAATTTCTATCCTCCTCCCTTCTACCATAAATATGTATGTGCGGGAAGTAGATCTGTCTACACATACATAAATTAAAACCTTTGTCTGAATCTTACTCGTTACTCCTCATCCCGTAAATCAAGCTAAAATGGCCGAGACAAAAATGAATGTAAGAGCTAATCCAGTCTTTGGCTGTTCATATAATAGACAACACTTCCAATTGAACTTTTTGCCAGCAGGAAAGGTAATCTTGAAACAGTTACAGAAAGGCAATTACAGAGTGCTGCTCATTGATCCTTCTGTAGAAATTAACTTTGTATAAATTGTGGTAATCGACCTATTAATTCTTTCATAGTGTCAGAAGATGGAAAGTGCTTAGGAAAAGCCTGTATCCACTTCCAGTGAGAGGAAGGAAGCTCAGTTGCTGGTCTCACTAGCTGGAGATGTCTGTCAGAAGTAATTTTGAGAGTGGAACTGAATGGCCTATATAAATACACTTTTTATATTTCTAAGAGGAGGGGAACAGATATGATCTTTTCAAATAGTGTTTAGGAATGTTGTCTTTGAGATTATCATGGTGTCTACTTAAGCAGTTGTCAAAAACATCCTTCAGAGCTTCTCTTCAACATGGAAAAGGGAATCACAGTGGCTTTAATCTGCTGCAGTGGCTGTTACGAACAAGACTTCTTGGGAAGCTGTACTTTACTTTTTATTTTTAAAAAAACTGCACAGTGTTTTTTGAAAATAACTTTTAGCACTAGCTATGGTATTACAGTTGAAAATAAGAATGATTTTATTTCCCTGCTGTTGTTTTTCTCAGCTTCACTATGCAGGATATTGTCTCCAATCTGGCTAGATGTTCATGGTATTAATAGAGTTGTTTGCAAAGCAGGCTGATTTCATTTTCATCTTGAACAGGAAGTATTCAGGTGTTTTAAACAAACTTGAAATTTCCTTCTGGGTCTTCCTTTATCAATTTCAGAACTTGCTATAGCTGTGTTACCTGTATATATGGGGTTGCCTTGGTTTTTTGTTTATTTTTTTTTAAAAAAAAAACAACAACAACAAAACAAACCAAATGTGGACCTTCTTTAACTGGGCTTCAGTAGACACATCACCTGGGACTTTTTGAGCTGTGGAGTTTAAAGGGCAAGTAGCTCTGATCTTTCAGCAGAACTGCCCTGATGGATTACATAGGAGTCTGCCCTTCAGCAAGTGTTTGAGACACCCTTCCTCCTAAGATGTGCTTTTTAAGGTGGCAAAATAAAAATACTTCTATTTCAGTGCTCAAAACCCGGTGACTCTTGATGCTTCAACCTTTAGTTTGGGGAGATGTTCACGA
This sequence comes from Antrostomus carolinensis, assembly GCF_000700745.2. Taxonomy (NCBI): domain Eukaryota; kingdom Metazoa; phylum Chordata; class Aves; order Caprimulgiformes; family Caprimulgidae; genus Antrostomus; species Antrostomus carolinensis. The sequence continues at coordinate 2,493 of NW_010319899.1, forward strand.
GCAGTATGTCCTAAAACGCAGGAATATAAACAGAAGTTAATACATGGGAAGGGGAAACCCAAACCATTGCTGTGTAGGTATCTAACGTTTTTTTTTCCCCTGAAGTCATCTTTATCTGATCACTTCTCACTTGTTATGCAGGAGGGGCTGCTGGTCCACAAGTAACCAGAAGCCAGCAAAATATCCATGTGCTCACTGCACAAGAGCCATCAGCTGCTAACAGAAGGGAAAGAAAAGCTGTTCTGCACTATAATGTCATCTAGTGGACGGACCAGTAGGAGAACACTCTATTACTGTTTGTTGTTGTTGTTTTGTATGGTGGAAAAAATCATCTTTGTTGATGTCAGTTAGTGATTCCTGGAAGCCAGAAGTGAAAAAGAGCATGTAGGTTTTTGTTGCAGTAAAAGGGATGAGAAATAAAAAGGAGCCTGGGAGAAAGGCTGCACTTAACTGGTCCTCTGCCTTTACAGGGCTGTTCAGCTACAGCGCGCAGCCTGTGCCCTCCATGTACAGTGCAGTAGCTCCTGGGCAGCAGGTAGCTGGAGATGTCAAGTTGAGCACTTGATGGTTCTCCCATGTGAAACAAAGGAGTAATTCAGAGTTGTGTGTTGGAAATAATAGTGCAGTGCAGCGCCGTGCCCTCCCCGTGCAGTGCTGACCTCCAGGGCTTGGGCACAGCGGGGTGCTGGTAGCGGGGGCCATCGATGGTCCTGCTCTGGCACGGTAATCGGTTGGGTCCAGGGGTCCCAGCTGGGAAGTTGGAAATAATAGTGCAGTGCCGTGCCCTCCCCGTACCCTGCTGACCTCCAGGGCTTGGGCAGAGTGGGCACAGCGGGGCACTGGTAGCGGGGGCCATTGGTGGTCCTGCTCTGGCACAGGAATCGGTTGGGTCCAGGGGTCCCAGCTGGGAAGAGCAGCAGTTGGGCTGGAGATGGGGCTACCTGAGGCATAGCCCAGAGCCCAGCCCAGAGGTGGCCTGCAACCTCAGTTGGGATCCATCCATAAGGCATTGGTCCCTTCTGTGTGCCAGAGGTGTCTTCAGGGGGCAGTGTCCTGCATCAAACCTCTCTTAATCAACGAGTTGACTGGTGAAATGGAAAGGACAGATGGGTGCAAGGTAATTTCAGTGTTTACCTAAAACTCTCATGCTATCCAGTAGACCTGTTACTATGTGGGTGATCAGGGTGCTTGGATCTTGGCTTCTGTGGGGACTACTGAGGGCTTCAAGTAGTGTGTTTTTGGGTTTTGTCTTGCTTGCAGATTCCTTTGGATTAACCCTTTCTGTTGTCCTGTGTCTGTGCAGTTTGTAAACAAGGTAAGTTCTTAATTAAGGGTTTTCCAAGTAATGTTTAACACTTTATTGCTTGCAATTTAGTTTTATATTACATAATTCCTGGGAGATTTTCAGTCAGTCATGTGAAACTCATCATCTCCTACAGCCCAGTCACTTTTAAGATAGCTTCTTTTCTTTTTCTGTTCATAGCAATAGGACATGTTTATATATATGTGGTAGATTCTAAGTAACTATATTGCAAACCAAAGCAAAGGTGATGAAAAGACAGCCTAACTTGAACCTGCCAATTTTATTAAATTAGTAGACGCTGTAAGGAAAAAAAAAAATTAAAAATCCATTGATAATTTTATGATATTTCTAGAGTTGTGTTACACAATTGTGTCTGTTTATGCCTGCAGTATAGCTGAGAAGATTTTTTTTTTTTAATCAAAACTACTTTAGTTTTGGAGGATCTAAAGTAGGAATTTTTTTTAATAATTGAAGATGTTTTTGGAATGAGGAGAGTTTTGTATCTGTCTCTACTCTGTAGCTGTAATGTAAGTTCTGGCAGCCTGTGCAAAGCTGACAGTCTGGTTGTCTCAGTAGAGACCTCAGTGTGATATTAAGGGCAGAGATAAGGAATGGACCGTAAATAGATACTCAGCTATGGAATGACTATACAGCAAGTTTTATTGGTATATATGTCATAGTAACTGAAGTACTGTATAAAACTAGACCTTTCTGTCTACTGGTTTTGTGGCATGAAAAGAAAAAATAATCAAGTAAGAAAGAATGTAGTTTGGGATTTGTTGTTGACATTGGGGTAGGGTTGTTAACAAGTTGTTACAAGAGTTGAAACAGGATTATTGGTGGTTTTGGTGCAAAGTGGATGCTCTGTTATAAGCTTTCCATTGTAAACCCCTACACTGTGGTGCCAAATAAAGCTGCATTTGTTTTATTTGCAGCATCAATCAGGTTAAATTTCCTGCCAATAAATTATGTTTTATTATGTTTTATTAATGTTTTATTACTTAAGTTGTTGTGAGTTTTCAGAAAAAGGAGAGGAGGAGGAACAATGAACAAGAGAATATTAAAAATTAAATTTTAAATAGAAAATATTACCACTAACCTATGTACAGGCTAATTGTAGACTTACAAAGTAAAGTCTAAATACACATTAGAAGAAATTAAGCTAAGTGGCTTTCATCTTCTGAAATGGACAATTACATTGTATTGTAAGTAGATAATTTAATTGCGAAATCATCATTCAAGTGTTTTCAAAATAAATTATAACTAAGTGTTGCCTGCCAAGCATATGTGACCTTCAATTTCTCACATTCACCATGCATTTATCTCTACTGAAGAGCGTTCTTTTTATCTCAATGTACACATCCATACCACGTGTTACTGGACTGTGTGATAGCATTAAATAAATCTATATGCCAAAAAACAAGTCTGGCTGCGTGATTAGCATTGGTGTATTCAGTGTGGCGTCTCCCACAGAAGATTGTGTGGGAATTCAGCAATCATCATCAGCCTTAGTACATTTATCCTATTGTTCACTTGAGCAAATAATTATCTTGGTTTCCTTTTGTGTTCTGTGCAAATAATGTCTTCAAGCTTATCTGTTGTCATCAGCTTTTTAGCTAAACAGTGCTGTTGTGATAAACTGCAAGCACTCAGTTTCTCATTCTGCTTTTTATAAATAACCCAAAAGAAATAACCACTGAAAATTATTCTTCCATTGGTCAGTTTATCTTGGCAGTTTAATGTCATGGCACTGGATTAAGCTTCTTTTAAAGTGCTCATTGTATTTGTTGTCTCTGGCTTTATTTAAGCCTGTCGGTTTAAATGTCAGGCAATTAACTAGATGCTCTGAAAGTCAGTACAGCATAACATCATATGGTTGTTTCCTAAAACATTTAAACTGTGTGTTTAAACGTGTGTTTTTGGCTAATCTATGTCCTCTCACTTTTTTTAGTTGTCTTTATTCTATGTGAGTTCTTCAGAAAATAATGTGCTGAAGATGTATCAATTGTTCTCTGAAGCATTAGATTATTTAAAAAAATAGCATGCAGATTTCTGTGTTCGTTGTTTTTAGCAACTTCCAGAACTTTTGATGGATTTTTTTTCTTAAGTTGTTGTGAGTTTTCTTTTTTCCCAAGGCCATCCTGTTGTGAGTAGCTGGGGCCTTGAAAACTCTTAATGATGTAGGGTCATCATACACTGAACATGCTGTATCTCTCAGGGCATGCAAATGAATAAGGACTTTGATACGGGTTTTAAGTGTCTGGCTACAATTTCAAGAACTCAGTTGTCTGTATTTGTTTAAAAAGAAGTGAAGTGTAGAGGATGACATCTATCTGTCCATCCTTCTTTCTTCTCACCAATAATTAGCTGTTGAAGCCATCAGCCAACTTCAACCAAACTTAGCAGAAGTTGCGGTCCAAAGGGTGCTGTATTCCTGCAAAGATGGTAAAAACAGGTGGTGCCACAGAATGCAGTAAGAACTCACCCCATGTTACGTGCCATAAAATTCACCACTGCGGAGGGAGTTGATTATGAATGCCCTGACCTCCTAGAACGCTTCAATAGAAACTCATATTTTGATAGACAGAAGAGAATCCGGTGTCTAGGCACAGACCCGTAGGAAATGAGGCTTTTTAGTGCCCTGTAGAATTTTTTTCCAAGTCACTTGTTAGAAGAATTTGAGTTACTAGAAAAATAAGATTCTTTGGGCCATCCTTCCAGGTCTGCACTGACATATGAATAAGAGCAGAAAGTCACTGTGCAAAGTGCTACAAATTCGGGTGCAAGAGCTAGCGGCATTCGTGTTGCATTCCCAGAGTTGTATGCTATGGCATAAGGACTAAAATAATAAACAAATTTTGCCTTTGAACCAAACAAGTAGCTTTTCTTATACTGTGATGGAGGGAAAAAAAACCTTTTAATAGAGGTTTTTAATTTTGTACAAATGCAAACTCTTTTTTTTTTTTTTTTTTTAAAACACTTTAAGTTAATTTCTGCTGGTTTTGTATAGTGTTTTTAAAGTGTCTGGATGTTGAATCATTAACTGTAGCACTTACGTAGATGCTGGTGTTGGACTTTGTTCTGAATCAAGTCAGTCTTCTCCAGATGGGCTGAAGGATTAACAGAAATACTCCAAGAAATGGCATTCTTTAAGTATTTGCATTTTATTAAAAAATAGTGGTTTGGGCCAGTGTTTGTGGTCTCTGAGATGAATTCAGGTAACTGTCAAAAGAAAACACCGTACCTGTAGAGCGTATACTATATATATAGTTTGTGTGTATGTGTGTGTGTGTGTGTGTGTGTATATATATATATATATATATATGCAAGTGCCTGTGTGTGTCTAAATGAAGACTGTAAAACGGTTCTGCCCAGGGAAATGCCATCTGAGTCCCTGTCGCCTTCCCCTGGCACTTGCAGCATCTGCCCACATGCTCCTGTGCTGGACTTCCCCTGCGCTGGGGCACAGACAGCCTGTTGTGGCAGTTAAAATTGTCCTTAAATACCTGTCTGGGCTCCTTTCTCTTTGGGCCATGAAGGTCACAAAAGAGAGTGGGAGGTACCTATGCAAACTGGAGTCTCCCTTAGAAACTCATGGTTGGAAAAGACCTCTGAGATCACTGAGTCCAACCACACCTGTCCACTATTAAACCATGTCTTCAAGCACCCCATCTAGCTGTCTTTTAAACACCTCCAGGGATGGTGACTCAACACCTCCAGGGATGGTGACCCTTCATCCTGTGTAGCTTTGCTGCACATCACTGACAGAGTCTAGATGAACTTTGACAGAAGATATTGAATACAGGACCTGATCTCCGTGCTCAGTGCTGCTTATTGCAAAGCTCAGTGACCCCCTGTGTTTTAATTGGCCTCTTCCTGCTGGCGTAAGTGTGCTGTGAGTCCTGGATTCAGTGTATGCGTCAGTCTTTGCATATCCTCTAACCTCTTTGCATGCAGCTTAGTCACTTTGTGCAGGTAGCTCTAACTTCCATTTTATCCTTTACTTGTATAGATTTTTGTAAGTCTTTGTAAAAGCTCCAAATTCTTACCCTGAAAAAAAACCACAAAACTTTCCTCTTTTTGAGACTTGAAAAACTAGTGGATACACAGTCCGCTCATCTCTCTTGTGTAGAAGAGTTTTGGTTTGGTAAAATACCTTGTTTATTCTGCAGGTTAAGAGCTTCACATATAGTGTGATTTGTGTTCTGAATTTGCATAAACAAATAGGACAGTTTATAATGGGAACTCAGTGAATAACTCTCTGAGAAATTACAGATTAAACAAAGATTTATCTTTTGCCGTGGTAAAAAGGTAGGCTTAATCTTTTTAACACTTCCTAAAGTACTGAAAATCCAACTAAATACTGCATAAGGACATGGGTTCATGTAACTTTCCAAGGGTTGCAAAAAGATCAGCCTTATTTGTGTATCAGTCCATCTGCATGCTGTCCCTTGCCCTTGGAAAATGCTCTTCCCAGTGCTGAATAGATCTCATGCTTTCTGTTGGTTTCCACAAAATGCAAACGCTGTCTTTCCATCAGAATGGAGCAGGACTTGGGCAAGGTGGGTGAGACCCAATGTGTCTCAGTGTTATAGCTGTGACTATGTCTTCTTGTCCCCTGGCAGTCTTTGACTCCCTCAACAGGCTGCACCAGCCTTGTGCATAGATTAGGTTGCCTGTGTCAGTGTTAAGACAACCACCACTTTGGGTTGTTTCCTTGACATTTAGAAGCTCTGAGTGATTCAGGTTCTTTAACATAGTTCAAGGGTAAGTGTTGTATGAGGTTCTTGCTTTTGGAGCCCTGTCCTTTGAAGGGGTTTGTTTGGTTTTTAACACAGACAATTAACATTTTCTGTGCACAGTGGCTAATATTAAATAGTTGGATCAAGAAAAATCATTACAAATTATCATACAAAGATGCATTTATTACACACAAAATGCAAACTGTATGCAAATACAGTATGTTTGTTCTCTTTGTCTGGGGCAGTGATGCTGCCAGCGCTTGGTCCAATTTCAGCAGTGTCTTGTGGGTGGAATTGCATGCACTGAAAGCTTCGTGTGTGATGTTCGTTGCCAGATAAAGAACAAGTAGAAAACTAGGCAGAAGTTGCAACACGGATATGTTAGACTCTTGATGGAAGACTTAGAAGATTAGATTCTCAGATGAGATCAAATAACTGTATAAGCACCAGAGGGAAAAGTTAATCTTCTGGATTTAAAAGAGCAAATATTCGGATCCCACTGCTAAATTATATGATTTATTAAGAATTTTATCTAGGGGCCAAGACTGGGGCATCCGAAAGCAGGAGCTGTATGGAATACACTTTGATAAACTGATCAGAAGCATAGTTAAAACTGTATGTCTATATATAACGTTATTAGTACGAAGTACATGGATATAGTACACCTACTGAAATGCAGGAAAAAATGTTAGGCAGATGTCTAATTGGGAAGTCCCCTATGAGGATTTACTGTGCATGTTCCTAGAATAAATTGTTTTGGTTTTGATGATCAGTGGATATTCTTCTCCCGGTGTCCTGGTTTTTGCTAGGATAGGGTTAATCCGTGAAATAAATCCATTGGCAATGTTATTATTGTGAAGAACAGTAAAAGCAACATTTTAACTCTTGCTCCTAATCACAGTCAAGTCCACAGAAGATGAAGTTCTCTTGATCGTGTCTGCTCTGATTTAATCAGGTTTTCCTCTTTTTTGAAGCTTTTGCCAAATCACAGGGAAAACATGTTTTCAATATCTGATACCCAGTAGCTGATTCTGTGTGGAATAATAAGCTGTTTCAGCAACGCAGCAGGTAGGGGCAGAGCACAGTGGAAGTTATTTGGTTTAGTCCTTGGTAGGTGCATGCTGTGTTACTAAGTCATCAGTCCTTTTTTTTAATAGAAGGGTATGTAAGTGGAAAATTGCAGGTTAATTCTCTTTCTTCAATATTTTATATATACTTTGCTCACCACAAAGAACAGAAAAGAAACACCATAAAGCCTTCTCCAAATGTTCAGGCATCACTGACTTAATGATGGAGGACAGAGTATAGTAAGAAATGAAGGTAATGTTAAAAAGTTTATTGTACTGTCTAGGAAAAAAACCAAACCTGTTGGCATATTGCAGAAATAAAGGGTACATTGGCAGTACTTTGTGTCTCTGTAAGCATTGTCAGAAGCCAGGTATGTTTTATTAATTCTCCAAATACACGTTTTCTATAAGAGAAAATCCCAAAGCACAGTTCTCTCTCTTGCAATTTCTATTAAATTAGACTTCAAATGGAAAAAAATAAGTTAGTGAAAGTACTCTGCAGAGCCATCCTGGTACTTACACATGCAGTGGGTTGTTTAAGGGTACTGAGCCTTTACCTCCCCAGTGTGAGCCCTTCGTTTGTAGATAGTAACCTTTTTTTCTCGTTTCTTCAGTGATTATTGGGGGTTGGTTTGTTGTTGTTTTGTTTTTTTTTTTTTTAATTACAGTTAATGAGAGTATACTGACAAATCTGTGTCGCAAATTTTTACTCAAGGCTCCAGAAGAACATGTTCTGGCTGCAGTTGGTTTAGAAGGAAGCTGTAGTTTTGCCATGTCAGACTTTTGTACGGATACTTTGGCATAGAGGTTAATTAAGAGTTTGATTATAGGACCTTTTGTTTAAAAAATTATTTTCTACCAGTTGGTCCATCTGGAAGCAGCTGCTTTCCTGCAGATGCCCATGGGCCTTTGCTGTGCCCTCCAGCCCCGCAGGCAGAGACCACACAAGGAGGCAGGGTGTACAGAGACCTCCGGGGCTTCCCCCGAAACACTGTCCTGTGACCCCTCAAGTTACCTGACATTGGAGATTCGCAGCTGCTGTGTACCAGTGCTGTGAAAGTTTGTTTTTGGATAAAAGGAGCTCTGGCAGCAGAATAATGGTCTTCAGGAGCGCGCTTCAGTGCCTTGAGCCTGCGGACAGCTTGATGCACATTTGAGGCTACTGCCATGGTGGGCAAATCACCCCGACTTTCCTTTTCAGTGTGAAGCAGGAGTGTAACAGGCTGTCCTGGCCGCTGGTGTGGTGGGCAGATCACCCCGACTTTCCTTTTCAGTGTGAAGCAGGAGTGTAACAGGCTGTCCTGGCCGCTGGTGTGGTGGGCTGCAGGGGTGTCTGACCTGCCGGTGGAGGCAGCACAACTGCCCGCTGCCGAGGGGAATGTTACTGGGGTGGCAAAGCCAGCGGTGCTGAAGAACCAGAGTGTGAAGACAGGAGCTCTGCCCAGTATGCTCTAAGTTTTCCAAGTGCTCACATCAGGTGAGCTGTGTGTTTTCTCCAGATAACTGTCTTTGTAAATACTGGCTCCTGCACCCCTTGGTTTTAAATTACAGCATTGGAAGTTGCTGCAGAGATTTGAGTAAGTGCTCATTGCTGTCAGCAGAGGAAAAAAAAGTCAGTGAAAGGAGAGGAGTGGTGCACCTTGACTGCAGGTCATTTGCTTGCCCACATCAGGGCTGTGCAGTGGCTGTAAGGACTTCCAGAAAAGCACTTGTTATCTGGATCTGGAAAAGCAGTTCTGTCCTCTCTCTTCATTTTTGCTGTCCTTGTGCACTTCAGATACCACTTGAGAGCGCAGCACAGCAGTGACGACTGTAAAACCACCCAAGCGTAAGATTGCTGTTCGGTGCCGTACACCAGCCAAGCCAGTTAACTTAAGAGGAAGTGGGTTTTAATGTGCATTTGGTGATTACAAGCTAGCTGGAGTTGGGAGAAATGGATACTTATAGTTTCCATCTCATTTGCTGATGCTAAAAATAACAGAATCTCTCAGTGAAATGCTAGTTTTCACTGGGCTCAAATTATCTAATACCTAATAATAAATATGTAACATCAGCAGATGTTGATATGAACATGTGTATTGCAGGTGCATAAGCACTTCAACTTTTAATGAGGACTTCTGCTAGACTACAGGTGCAAAGCTTTTGTTTCTGTTTCATTTCAGTGAGTAATAATGAATGATATCCAGCTTAAAAAAAAAAAGTGACAAAAGTTGGTTGTTTGGGTGTTTTTTGGGTTTTTTTTGAAAGAGTTGAATTTTTTTGCATTGATGTTGGTGTTTCTAAAATGCAGTTTTTCTGGTTGAAGTCACTGAGGTAGGGAAATGTGTGTGCCTGTGTATGAAATGCACAGAGGTGCGTTTCCCTTAGATAATTTGGACAAAATAACCATGACTCAAGGCTTACTGTTTTACAATGAGGATTTTTCTTGCAAAGTTCATACAGTGATGTGAACCAGGCAAGCAGTTTGTAGAGGATTTATAGATGCTGTCCTTCCCACAAACACTTTTTTCCCATTAAGTTATTTATTATGATAATATGTGAGTGATAGGACCTCTTTTCAGACTTGGATGGGGTGTGCCAAGGCTTCCTGGTCCTGACAAGATATTTTTCTGGTTTAGTACAGCAGTTCTGCTGAAGTCAGTGAAACTAGTCTGCACATGTTAGTAAATGCATGAATCCTAAATACATGTTGGGAGAATTCCTAATTCAGGAGGTAATGCAGTGAGTGAATGAAAGAAGAAAAAAAATATGTAGTGGAAAAAAAATTGTTGCATTTGTAATGTTTATAGCTTTGGGGTTTAGGTGTGTGTTTGCTGTTCTAGTGTATAACTTCAAACTGGTGCCAGCAATTAGTCCTTAGTGAACCCTGCTTCCATTTAGTTGCAAAGTATTAATTGTGGGTTAGAAGCAGTATTTATTTTTGTTTCTTCCTTTTTATCCACCCCAGAATGCATAGTTTTTAATTCCAGAAACATGCTGATTTTTACTTTTTCCCATTCATCAGATGTGCCAAAAGTAGCCTGGGATTATGCACAGAATTTTAAGATTATTTACCTTCTCAGGGAGCAGGTTGATGCAGAGTATGTGTATGATAAATCCCTTATCAAGATAACATCATCAATTCCTTTTGGATTACACTCTTCTCTTTTTCCACTTCTCATTATAAACCTTGTGGAGTTAGGTATTTATGGGGGAAAAAGGCTATGTTACTATTTTTGGTTAATATTTTTGAGGACTTTTTCTGATACTATAAAGTTGCAACTAGATCAATTTAAAAAACCCTAATTTTCCTACTTCTTAATAAGTACATCTTCAAATATGATCTTTTACACTGACAATTTCTACATTTGCTAGAAAAATTACTGACTGGATTTTTTTTTGTTTGTTTGTTTGATTGGTTGGTTTGTTTTTAAAGCAAGTTGTGTGTGTGGAGAGGGATCCAAACCCAAAACAAACAAACAAGCAAAAAAACCCAAACAAAAACAAACAAAAAAAGCCAACCCTCCCAAAACACTCTCAACCCCCACAAAAAACTCCAAGCCCCTCAAAGAATCCTGCGTAGACTGTTTTAAAGGATAAGTCTTAAAAATCACTCACAGTTGTAATTCTGATGTTGTGTGATGTCCTTTTTTAATAAAACAGATCTGGAAATTGTCCATAAACTTTGAACTTACTGCAAATGTGTAACTGAAATCAATTGCAATTAAGAAAATTACTGGATGTTTTGGTAACAACAGTTATAAGTAAATTAGAACCTTCAGGTCTCTATTCTTTTTTGCTACATTTTTCTCTTATCTAATGTTACAAAATTGAGAATTTTTAGTCAACTCTTGACTTTTTTGTAAGAAACATCTTGATGCTAAATTCTGCTTCTGCTGATATTCTGCAAAAGGTAAAATTCTGAAGGCTTGCACAAGAGCAGGCGTGGCAGGAATGTCTGGTTGGGTCCCCACCTGCCAGGCTGCTTTGACGTAGTGTTGAGGGATGTGCCTACCTTGATTGATGGCTGCTAGAGCAGGAGCTACTTTGAAGCTAGCATGCACTCAAGAACTATTAGCTAAGGCGCTGGATGTAATGTTTACATGCATAAACATTTCATTTTGTATTAAAATTTATTTTGTATTGTATTTTGTATTAAAATTTTATATCAGGCTATTACTAATCCCACTGGTAACGAATTTCTGCATGAGGGATGTATAATAAGCAAAAGGAATCCTCTTCCTCTTTTTGTCTCCTTTCTTCCCTGTGAATCAAGAGTCTTTAAAAGTGTGTATCCTTACTGTAGAGAAAAGGAGTATAATATAATTTGTATAATGGAGAGGCAGGTCTGTCCATTATCCCTGTTTACCATCTGTAAGTGCCCTTGCACAGGCTTTATTCTGAGTGTGTAAACTGGCATACACGCCTGTCACTTAATAGTTAACTCAGCATGCCTGTGTTTGTGTGTATGCTACAAAGATGAACTTCTCAGAGGAATTGCACTACTTCTAAGAGTGCTTGAGCATAATTCTTCACTTAAGGTTCGTTTGTGAGAAGTACCACGGGTGTTTTGAAGTTGGCTGCAATGGGACAGTAAACACAATAGTTACAGAATGGAATTTGTGTGTTCAAGTATATAGCTGTCTGGTATTAAAATAGTAAAAGATTCACAAATAGTAAAAGACTTCAGAATACAGATTAAAATTTTTATATCTACTTGAATAAGCCCTCTTCATGCATAATATGCATTCACATATATATATATATATATATGGACTTTCTGTTTGAAAAACAAAAACTTTCAATTTTAGTAAAGTTGGAAGGATTAATTGGGGTCTGTATTTACAAAGGTAAGAGTTTTTAAAGAAACTGCTATGCTTAGGAATTACATATTTAACTTTTTTATAAACATGAGTGATGTAGGATTTATTCTGAAGAAATAAAGAAGTTAAAAAAATACCACAACAAAAAAAAACCACACAAAACTGACCATGGTTAAATTGTAGCTGAACCTCCACCATTCATCTCCATTTTTGTCCAGTTTTTGTAATTACCTGCAGTAAGAAGCTGAAGGGACAGACTAGAGGGAGGAAGATCTTATCTACAGGCTGCACATTGGTCTGGGGTCTGGTGTAGTTAGAAAAATAAAGCTGTAAATGTTCATGTGTGTTAAATCTGGGAGAAAGAGACTGGCAAGCTCTGGTTGAGTCTCTGGACTCCTTTCTACCCAAGAGATTACAGATACCATAAATAAAGGGCAGTCTGGGACACACACTGACACAGTGCTGCTGCAGTTTTATACCTTCTTTCCCCCCCTCAGAGTACAGTCAGCAACTGAAAACTTGAACATAACATTTCTTCGCTTAGTAATAACCAGAGGGAAGCAGTGGCAGGTGGAAAAGTCCGTTCGTTGAGAGAATAAAGAACAATCTCAAAAGGAGAGAAAGTAGGTTTTTTAGGGAACAGAACCTTGATTTTATAGGTTGATGTTATATTATTTGAAACACTGGAGGTTGACAGCAGAACAGTGGGTTTAAGTGGTAGCTTGGGCTGGTCTAGTCTGCCATGTAGAGCACCTCACCACATCCCTGGCGCTGCCACCCATTGGCAGAACTGCATCCAGACCAGCAGTTTCACCGACGTGACAGCGTCAGTGTAGGTGACGTATACTGTGGCAAAGGTCTAAAAATGCTAAGACGGTGTCATGTAGAATGGGTGAAGGTCTAAATGTCTCGAGCATGCTCATGTGGGGTGGACAAAGGTCTAGGTATGTTGAATGCTGTTACATAAAGCTGGCCTCATATCCCCTGCTAACTTCCTTTCTGTGCTGTGATCCCTGCTTGCAAGGGCTTTGTTATCTGCTATGTATAAATACATTGTGAAACCAAATACCGTGGGATATCATAGAGGGTAGAAGTGTATGTGGGTTCAG
>NW_010319899.1:15542-65937 GCF_000700745.2 Antrostomus carolinensis
CTGCTGGCAGTTACTCAGGTGCAGGTTTCAGGAGAGGGGATATGCAAGCTCTGAAGGCTGATCCTTCTGAAATGTATTGTCACCTTCCAGTAACCTGGTTGTCCTGGTCAGGTACTTGTTTTCTCAACCAGAAACAGGATGTGGATTTCAAAAGACAGAGCTTACCTTGTTTCTCATCTGGACAGGACAACCTTCCTCTGTCTTGAGCAACCACCAAGAGGCTTATGCAAGCAGCATGTGGAGCAGAGTGTGCGTGAACGTGTTCTGGCACTGCTTCATCAGTCTGAATAGGTTTACCTTGCCCATCAAAAAGTGTTGAAGCAGTGATTAACATGTCAGTTTTTACTGCTGTGAATGTTTATTTCGAAGTAACGTTAAAGCATTGAGAGAGTCCTGCAACATTAGCTAGTACGTTACTGCTACAGGACTGCTGCTGATGGTAAGTTACGGTATTTTTGTTAGAAATGCTTGTTCTAACAAAGTCCCAGAGGAGGAGCTGGCCCTCTTCAGTTGAAAAACGAGGCACAATCTCAAGGAATTAGCCCAGTGGTTAGATATATGCCTTTGAGGGTGAGGACTCTGGAAAAGGGGCTTTTGGGAAGGCTTGGGGGATGGAGTAGAAATAGCAGCAATTTTCTTGTGTGTGTGTGAGCTTCCTTACAGTAAAATCTTTGATGTTGTTACCTGGGTAGTTTCCTTATTCTTCTGCAAGTCTGGGAATAAAGGTTTATTAGAGAATTTTCTGCCAGTGTCTCTTTGCATTCGTACTGTGGTTGGCAGAAGGCACGACCAGCCTTTGTTTTTACATCCTGACTCTTAAACATATCGTTTGCTGCTACACACCTTTCTAACTGAGGGATCAGAGGCGTAGCTGTAAATATGAGGAAGGCTTAGGATAAAGCTGGAGTATACAGGCTATTAACCCGAGGTCACTTACGAAGTGAAAGCTGCTTTTGCTGTGGGGTTTTCTTTCTTATTCAGAGCTTGTTCTGCCCTCTGCTGACAGTTCGTGTGATGAAACGGAGGTGGCGTTAACGGTATTTTCGTGGTAAGAGCTGCCTGTGCCAGCTTGCTGGTTGCAGTCTGTATTGCCAAACAGAATTTGAATTCCTGTCATTAATAAAACTTCTTGCCACGGGTAACTGCTGTGCCCATTAAGTTTATAAAGTCTATTACCTGAAGGTGTGTAGTAAATACACTAATTTTGGCCTTAGAAAATAATCTGAAGGTACAAGTTATTACTCAAGGAATAGTTATTCTGTCTTTCAAAGCTATATTTGCTTTCTGAAGGCAAGCAAATCTCTGATTTTTTGCAGGCAGGCTGATTTGTGAAGTCAGGTACTTGAGTTAAGAAATGAGGATGCCTGTGCTATTTTAATGCTATCTTAATCCTTGCTGCATGCATATGCATTTCATGCCTGTGCTCATTATATTGCATACTATTTTCCTCTACACAGTTTCTTTTGCACAGTGGTGTGTTGCACATGTAATGAGCAGTAATTCCATCTATTTGTTTTTTCCCCTGTGACATAGCCAAGCCTGGAGTGCTGTTCTTCAAGACAGACTTCAGATTATAGTTCTGTCTACTTTCCAGTTTCACAAAGAAATGAAGCAAGAAGCACTAATCACTTTGAACTTGATTCATCTCTTGAGGAGGTTCATCCTATGGACTGAATAAGTTGAAGGGACCTGAAAACGAAAAAATGCGTAATATATGTAAAAGGAGGCAAAATAAGGATTGTACAGACTGCTTCAGTTCTGATACATCCTCATTTCTTAAGTATCTGGCTTTGCAACCTTGATCTTTTAATATTACCTGAGTGGGGTTGAGATGTCCAAACTCTTGAGAAAGCCAACCTGTAAAACTGTGCATCAACCCGAGGATGGTTGTTGCGATGGTTGTGTAGCTATGGCAGTTGTGAACAAGATTGGAGCTTTTATATCCACTTCTGCCAGTTGCATTCATGAAGCAACCAAAGTAGAGATAAGTTTGCTGTAATTTTATTGACAAGCGTAATGGGACGTATTTTTGCCAGTGGGTTTCATAGATAGTTGCTGAAAGCAGGAGAGTGATGAGAGTCAGGTTTTTGTGAATGTATGCAGGTTTTTCTGAATGTAATCCATAGACATGGACTGTCTTGCTGTTCCTTTCTTCATCCCTCCAGCTTATCCCCATCCTGGTTTCTATACTTGAGGTTCCACCTCTATCTGAGTTGCATCCCTTGCTGCAGAAGACCTTAGCTCCTGCCTCTGCTTGCCTCCTTCCCTTTCTGCAGCCTCCACTTGAGCCTCCAAGCTCAGTCTTCCTTCTTTGTGCTCTTGATCTAGTCTTGATTTCACCTCAGCTGCCACTTCTAGCCTAAATTGTAGGTTTCATGCTGTTTTGACTTTCAGATCACTGAAAAACTTGCCATTGGAGCTGTAATTTAACTATGCTGACAGCAGCATTTGCCTTCTTGGCTACTTACTACAGGCCCCTTCAGAGGAGCTGCAGACCTTCACCCTGGTTGCTTTACTGAGCCGCCGCCTCTCCTCCCTGCTTGTCAGTTCTGACAGTGAACAGCAGCCAAACGAGCAAACACGTGGGCTAGTATGGAAGGAGGATGAGTCTTTGGTAATAAATAGATTTTTATTTGACCCACAAATTCTAGTTGTAATTAACCAGCTGGGAGCTATAATTGCAATATTCCAGGGGCCTGGCTGCCATCAGATAGGTGCTGTCTTTGTGTCTGCAGAGGAGGATTAGAGATGGTGTTCGAAGGTGCTGCTTGGGGAAAACCAAGCTGTTGTTCTGATGGGGAGCAGCTGAGACCTGGGTTTGTCACAAGGGACCACTAAGGCTGGTTTTCAGCCTTCTTACAGAACAGTGCATTTTGCAGAGAGACACTTACTGTGTGACATCTTTGCTCCCACAGACAGGCTGCCCTGGGAGAGGAGCTTGCAAGTGTGTGCCTTTCAGGAGGAGAGTCAGCGTTACAGTCTGTATTTATCTGATAAAATTAACAACTGCAGTTCTTAGAGCAAAGGGGATGGGCACTTAATTATAATTCAGTAACCCAGTAGGGAGTCCAAATAATGATTGCAAAGGATGAAAACTGTATTGCACTTGCAACCCTGCTAAGACCACAGGAGATCCTGAAAACAAAGACAGAAGGGGGGGTACCGGAGGCCCTGTCAGCTGCTTTAAAAAGATACCATCCCCTAGCTGGTCTGGCCAGTCGCTGGCTGGTGAGCTTACCCATGGTACTGCAGAAGGTCCATCTAAGGTCCATCTGGCTGCTCATTCCAGGGCATGCAGGCAGGAGACCCCGAGGCACCTCATGTGTCACGCTCTGCCTTCTTAAACTGGGCTTTTCAGTGGCTCATGCTATGCAAAGGACTGGGGTGTCTGGATCCAGGTACTAAACATCCTTAGGCAACCTCCTCCCAAACAAGTAACCTGCTTTTAGATACCAACTCAAGGAGGAAACAAAGTGTTTCCTACCTGGAAAAGAGGGCAGGAGGGCTGCTGCCTCCATAGCTAATTGCTGGTTGTTGAAGTGAGCTGGTGCTGGTGGCTTCCCGTGGGCAAGGAAGCTATGGGCTGTGTTAAGCCATAAATATGAAGGCTGGGACTCCACATAGCATTAGACTGTAAGAGAGCTGTGTACGGCTTTTACTGCTTTCCTGAATAGCCCTTTTTTTTTTTAAACAAAAAACTTTTTTAAAATGAGGTTATTAACAAAGATTAATACATGTTGATTGCATCCTTATGGTTTTCCCCAAGTTTTAAGTTTTAAAACAAGTGCTGACAGCATGCTTGTTTGCTCTGAGAAGAGGAGTCAGGCATTTACGCTGAGGAACCGTGCTTGGAGTTCAGCAGTAGGTAGGAGACTGGGCTCAAGATGTATCCAAATCCCAGTTTCTTAACCCTCCTACATACGAGTGCAAAATTGTTTTTTGTTGTTGGAGTTGTTAAATGCAGTAGATACGATTTATTTTTGGTGGATTTTTTTTTAGTTCTTTTGGATGCTGCTTTGGTTTTACTAACATTTTTTTAACACCTTTTTTTTTTTTCCCCCCTGTCTTTCTCTGACACCAGCCATTGATGGATTTCTAAAAACCGATGAAAGACAAAGACTGGCAAAGGAGAGAAGAGAAGAAAGGGAGAAATACCTTGGTAAGATGGCAGGAGGTCTATGTATTACTTACATATATGTGTCAATAGGCTTAAGTTACGTAACATTTTTTCTGTTCTGAATCTTAAACATTGTAGTTCAGTCTGTTCCTAGTCTTTATCACTTCTATTACTCACTTTAAATTAGATTATTAAAAAAATCTATATAGTCTTGATTTCCATTAGATTATTTAATATTCTATAGTTACAAGTTGACTTTCTTCTTTGATTCATGTACTGTTGAATATAGATTTATGTGGAAGATACTGACTGTTAGAATCCTGATTTGTAAAAATGCCAAATAAGCCTTGAATAACACTCAGCATAATATGTAGGGTGATTTGGTGCAACAGCCTCAATTTTAGTCTGTTAAGTTTTAGCCATATTAAAAGACATCGTGGAGTTGTTAAGTATGGCATAAAGCAGATACTTTTCCGTAAATTTAAAAATGGTTAATCTTTCAAGAGAATGTGAAAAATTATTTCATTTCCTGAATAACATAAGCATTCATTTAACAGTTTTTAAAATAGTCAGTTGTTTTTAATTTACTAATACATCCAGGGAAATGTTGAGGAAATTGCAGGGGCTTGGGGGTGTGCTGGGAACAGATATGTATGTATGTACAAGTATGGATAAAAAAATAAAAGGACGGTGTGTGTATACAGAGTTAACTTCATATATATATGTGAATGAAATTAACTGTTCAACGTTGTTTTGGACTTTCTGTGTATACATTTATATGTATTAAAATGTTGAACAGTTAACTACTTTTTCTCACTGTAATAACAAGAAAGGCCAGTAGCACTGTTCCTTAAGGTTACCTGACAATAGCTATCAGAAGGAATTGTCAGTGCTTTATGATTTTGTAAAATTTAAGCTAGGAGTGTATTTTGAGGAAATGTCAACTAAAACAGTGTGGACACCTGTGAAAAGAATCATAAGAAAATACTGTGTTTCTTGCAATAAATAAACAAACTCTCTGATCATTTATTGACAAAACCTGTGGCTTGAGACCAGTGACCTGACATTTTTTAGTACCATGGGCTTGGTGAGGAAGGTTACTCTTGGTAGTTCCTGTGAAAATCTGCTGGTGTTTACTACTGAATCTCCCCAGAGGTTCTGTCTGTGTGGGACATGCACCAGCCTGAGTTGTAGCTTACATCCCTTCCAGGTATTCTCAGTCCAGACTATATCTTCTGTCCTCTTGATTATCCCTTCTTTGCTGGTTCCTGAGAAAGTGACATGGTGAGTAGATTGAAAAGGACTTGGATTAAAAACCAGAAGAGGAGATGAGAGGGAAACTGAAAGCTGGAGGATCTGGGAGTGGCTGGCCCAGGGGATTTGGATGGTGATGGCTGCAGTTCTCGTCTCCAGACATCATACTTGCCTTCTGGAAACATACTTTTTTAGGGTTAAGACTATTTCTATAACGAGGAGCTCTGGGTTTTGGCCACAGTTTCTGTGGCAAATTTATTTTAGAAATTCAGAAAAAAGCAAGGAGTTTCCCCAGGAGCATAGATCTTTATGCAGCTAGAAGGTACTTTTTCAGCAATATGGAATAACTTTTCACCAAAGCCAAAACTCATTTATCAGTAGTTTAATATCCCTAAATTAAGGAACAAGAATTGTATTTATGTCCATGACAACAGAATGGTTTGCTTCTCTGTCCAAAATCAGTCCCAGGTTTCACCTGCTTACTCAGAAGATAATCTTAGCACAATCTCTGGACACCTTGCTTTATTTTTGGTTTTTATCAAGTCCAGCATGCTGTTTTCACCTGCTCTACCTGACGTGGCTGGTAGTCATTAATAATTAGAAACTGGTTGCTTGTCTTCCTCTGTCTCTGAGATAATTCATCTGTTGAAAAGTCTTAATTCTTCATGTGTACAAGTCCAGGCTCACCTGCAGTACTGACTCCTTTCATACTACCCTGTCCTGGCAGGGGAGGGGTAGTGAATTCTCATAAGACAAAAGGGGAAGACAATATCAACTGTATTTCTAACAAGAATAAGGTAGAATGTTCTCTGTAAAGCAGGTTGGATGTGAAGAAGTATTTTAGGAGGATCTAGTATTCAAGGGAAAGAAATGCAGCTATTGGAAAAGGATCTGGTGTTGGAGGGACTCTGGCTTCAAACCCAAGGCTTGAGGGTGGAGTGGGGCTAAGAGGGACTGGAGGTCACGGCTGTGGTTAAAGACCGTGGTGGTAGGAGCTGAGAGAAGAAGGCTGCTCTGAGAAGAGGGAGTTGAGGTGGCTGGGCAAGAGTCTGGGACTGATAGGAAGATGCTGAGAGTTAGAAGGGTGAAAACTTGCTGTACAAGGAAACAGTATCTGAAAAAGCAGCCAGAGGAGGAATAGATGAGCAGGATGAAGGACTAGCTCTTGTATAAACAGTGTTAATTCTGGCTTTCCCTAACTTTCAAGTTCTTAGCCTGGCAACTGAGAATATTCCTTCTTTGATATCGGCTGTATGTGTGTTGGGATGTGACATTACAGGCTTGTGTGTACGTAGGCATGCTTACTCAACTCCTTTTTCCTGCCTTTTTATGGAATACACTTGCATGAGAAGTGGATTTTTCCTCATGATTTGTCACATTAGCTTCTGCTACTTGTTCTCCTATGTACACCTGAAGCAACAATCCTATATGTTATGTTGCAGTCTAAATTTCTGTAACAACAAGATAATGTCTCAAGAAGATGATTATGACTCCAGTTGGAATAAACAACTGGGCAAAGCCTCAATAACAGAAGCAATTTTTTTTCCCCTATGCAAAGAGGCAGATGTGAATAATAATGTAGCACCAAATTATGAACAAAATAATGTATTTTCAAAACTTCATAGAAAATGTTGTTTTCATGTATTTATTTTGAAGGCAGCCCCATAATGAGAAGCATAATTTTAAAGAAATTCCAAGGGCTTTTGCTTCAACATGTATAACTGGTTCACTTTAAAACCTACTTGGAACATTTGTTATGTCTGAAAAGATAATTTGGCTTTAAGTTACAGAGGGATTTGAAACAAAACCAAAAAAAGTTATCTATTCTGTACACTGTTTTTACATAGGTAAGGAGCACAAACTGTCATCTTGCATACAAAGGGCTTCCCCTATTTATTGAGCAAATCACTTAGATTTACCAGTCATCGCAGCATTTCTATTCACTGTATTTTTTATCTTAATGGACTAAAACCATGTGTACTTGTATTTGCTGTTTTACACTGTTGTGTCATGCTATCAAATAATTTTAAAGCAGAAGAAAATTTGTATAAAGTGGAATGTACCTTTTTCTCTGCCCAAGCTGCCAGGGAACAGCAGATACTGGAGAAGGAGAGAAGAGCAAAACTTCAATATGAAAAGCAAATGGAGGAGCGATGGAGAAGACTGGAGGAACAGAGGCAGAGAGAAGAGCAGAAGAGAGCAGCTGTTGAAGAAAAACGGAGACAAAAGCTTAAAGAGGAAGAGGTGAGGTCCACTGGGAGATGTACAGCAGAGCAACTCTGTATGGTAGCGTTAAGCATAGCTGAATATTGACACATGTTAAATGTTGATCTCTGTACTTTTTTTTTTTTTTTGATGGCCTAGACATTTGTGAGCATTACTTTGGGCACCACAAATGGACATTGCCACAGCTATAAGTACACTTTCCAAAGCTTTTTTTGTCTCTTTATTTTTGTCTGATCTCACAGAATAGTCATCTGCTTATGTTGACATACCTGGGACTCTGACTGTCAGATGATACAGCACCAGCTTACCAGAAGGTGGTTTTTAAAGATGAGTGTTTCCATAAAAGGGAAAGATTTGTTTTCTTACTATTTTGTTTACTGTCCTGGAAACTGAAATAATGTTTGTGAAAATGCGCTGGTTTTTTTTTCTCAGTGGCATAAAATCAGAAATTCTTACTTAAAGCAGTGAAGAATCTAGGCTGGTTTCAAATTCTAGCACAGAACAGAATTAATTGTGTATCTTGTGAAGCATCTTTATACCCTTCCTCTCTTCTACTCTCCCTGCAGAGATCATTTAAGATTCTTTTTTGCTCTAGTGAGTCCAATTTCTGATGCACATCTCTGAATGCAGTGTGTGTGTCTCTGCATGACATTCTATAGCAAACACTAGCACTGCTACTGCAACTGATAAAGAATTAATGATTTTTGAAAAAGGGGGCCGTGGTTTACAAAAAAAAAAGGCCAAAAGAAGCTATTTCCTTAGTTCCTAGATAAAAAGGCTCTAGAAATTAGCACAGCAGTTATTAACTTTTTTTCTGCTTTTCATCTTTTATGAAAATATTTTTGTGAGAGAGGTAAAATGCTTCTGCATAGGATCAGAATAATATACTGTTGTCCATTGAAATTTTTTTGTTGTTTGATTTTTCACTTTAACCTGAAGAGAAACTTATATCCTGCCATTCCTCTTTCAACTGTAACATCCTGTTTATGGATTCTGTGTAATAGCTGAGAATTCATTTGAAAATATTTGTCACGTGGTTTGTTACAAATTTTGGTAAGAAAAATGGCAAAACCCAGAAACAAATAGTAGAAGGTCTCTCTCTTTCTGGGGTAACACTATTGACCTGACGTGCTCCTTCCCCACTATTTCCTGGTGTCATAACCTTTTGCAGCTAAGCAAAGTTGATCCCCTTTATGGGGGTTGTAAGGAAAAGTGGCAAGTACAAAAACTTCCAAAACATTGTCTTCAAAATTTGCACTGGAGCAGGATATGGAGGGGGAGAGGGAGAGGTGTGGGAAGAGCGAGCAACTGCCTGCTTTTCCCTGCATGCGTGGTTTGCCTGTGCTGGCAAAATGAGAACAGAGTTGTCGGACGTAAGAGAGGCTGTGCCAGGTCAGACCCAAAGGGTCTGTTCAGTGGGGACCCCATCTGCTGTAGTGGCCTCCTGCACTTGCCCAGAGATGCATGTAAGAGGCTGAGCAGACAGTGATATTTCTCCCAAGCATCAGCAAGCCTGTTACTGCTCCCCAACACCCCATAAATGTGATGGGAGTCTTTTCTAATGGTGAGAGAAATGCTGCCTCCAAGTGTTTGGTCTTATTATGGATACAACTCCTAGCTTTGCTCACTGAGTTGATACTTCAAGCTTAAACTGTCCAAAGCCTTTTGGGAGCCCAGGCCTGGCTTCTTTCCTTTCTTCCCTTCACCTAGGCTGAGGAACCTGAGAGAAGGCTGTGTGGGCAGAAGAACATAGAATCATAGAATGGTTAGGACTGGAAGGGACCCTAAAGATCATCTGGTTCCAACCCCCCTGCCATGAGCAGGGACACCTTCCACTAGACCAGGTTGCTCAAAGCCTCATCCAGCCTGGTCTTAAACACTTCCAGGGAGGGGGCATCTACAACTTCCTTGGGCAACCTAGGAGAGGATGCTTGGTTTTGGGGATGGATAAGACCTGGTTGGAGGAAAAATCTAGGAGCCTCTGAAGGAGAGGAGGGTAAGGGAATAATCTCTAGAACAGGAGAGGATGAGGGAAGAAGGAAACTGGGAAAAGGAGGCACCACCACCACCACGTCCTGGCTTCTCTTCAGAGTTACTTGTAATTCCCTAATTTCTTGAATTCCACTTGAATTCTACTAATGGATCTGCCACATTCCACCTTCCTCAGCTCTTCTGATGAGCCACTCAAACACCACAGGTATAGTAGCAGTGGAGATCTGAGTAAAGATGGTGATGAAGTTGCAGCTCCCTGGGCATTGCAAGTTACTGACTGCTCATGAGTCATTCTGGGCATTTGAGGCCGCCTTTACTGGAAAAGCTTTGAACCTGTATTTCCCACACCTGGGGCAGGGGGGTACTCTGGCCAGTGAGCCAGTAAACTGCAGCATGTCCTCAGTGTTTCTCCTTTTAACACTGGTTTACACTGGGTGGAGACTGGTGCACCCATTGAACCTGCTCATGAGGTATCTGAAGCACCAAGTAGAAATATTTTCTTCCTTGCTCTCTGCCTTATTGGTTTTCCTTTATTTCTTCCTTAAGTCTCTTTTCCTTGCTTGTTAACAAAGCAGAAGGCAGTGTGTATTTGTGATAGGAACAGGTTATATAAATCTCTCTCTAGAGAATATTATTGTTGCATCTGTAAGAGTTTGAGAGATTAATGGCTCTGAACAAACTGTGAGGACTTGTTGGCTTCCTGTGTCAGAGCATTGTCTGCTTGGCTGTTTTAATGCAAAGGACTTCTTGAGGAGGTGGCTAAAGTTTCATTTATTTTGCTTACTTTTTCCCTTCTACAGTGCCAGCTAAGAGATAGTAGGTTTAAAGTCTGTGTTGATGGGAATGGAGGTTTTCTGGCAGATTTCTCCTCTGGGGCAGCTGGAGCTTGTTGCAGAGTACAGTACAAGTGTGTCTGATTCCTTAGATAGCAACTGAAAAAACATGTTTGCAAATTGTCCTGTCTCCATTGACTGCAGCTATCTTACTGTAGAGGCCTTCAGTAGCATTGCCCTTCCCTTTTTGCCCATATTACTTTTAAAGCTGCCCACTTCCTTTAGTAAAAGCAGTCCCTGAGCCTTGACGAAAGCAGCGGCGTGGTGTTGTTCAACAGAAGCTATTAAAGAGTTGCTTTTAACAGTAAGTAGCCAGTGGCTGAGACTGGATCAAAGCAGAGCTAGTCCTCCTTCACTTAAAGTATTTTTTTCCTTTTCCCTGTCTTGAACTTCCATGTGACTTGGAAATAACTTGCAAATGAACATCTAGCTGTACACAGGGTATTGGGAAGTCTCCGTAGAAGCTGTGTTCTACTGCTCCTGTATTCCATAAGACACTATGAACATCACTCATACCGGCCATGTCAAGGATGCTAGTGTGAATAGGAGCAATAACATCCGTATAGTCAAAGATCCATTTTTAATAAAACCATCAGATTTTGTTAAAAAGGAAATGGATAAAATTAGTACTTATCCTACCAATATACTAGTGGTTAAATAAACTGCTACTGGTAGGCAGCATCAAATCTAAATCGGGCACTGAGACTTGAAAGATTGATGCAACAACTGTTAAATGGAAAAGAATATCCTTCAGCATTGGAGAGATTGTTTTGGTGCATGTGCATCGTTTGTTGCATTTGTAAAAAGTATACACTTAAACACAGGGTAAGAAACTGTCAAGATGATATAATGTTAATTACTTTATTATGCTTCTAAGTTAATTACTTTTTGAGTTATAATATATGGAAATAATAACCACTTTCCAAACATCTTTTGGCAATTCTTACACTGAGCAGAATTCAGTTACCCAAGTAATACAAAAAATTTGCTGCAAACTGTTTGAGACAGTGCGAGCAGTCTCTCTGTGTGCTGTGCAGTGGACATGAGGAGAATTGACTCCTCATTATGACACCAGCTGTCCTCTGCTCTCCCCTTGCCATTACTTGCAGGTGCAGCTCTCCATGTACCTCACTGCAGAGCCTTCGTTTGTCCTGTGTTATTCTTTGATGGCACACACCCTTAATAAATTTTCCCTTTCTAAACACCTGTAGTTATAGTTGGTTGAGAGTAGAAATTAATTTTTAGTTAAATTTAAAAATACTGTATTGCTTTCTAATGCATTCTTTAAATAGAAAACAACAGAACTCTCTTGTTGCTCTGTGGAAGAGCCACTCAAAAGATGAAGACAACTGATAATATCAGGAAACCGTGAGCTACTTACATACAGTGCTGATGCATATATAACGTGAAGAAATTTTTTTTTGAGCTCTTTTAGGTGTTTGTATTGTAGGTATAAGGCAGATGGTTTTAGAATTCTTTGCATAAGTTATTTTAAGTCATAATACTTGTAAAATTAATTTTTTCTGTTTTCACATCTGTGTCATGTTTTACACAGAGAAAAGGAAAGTGCTTCAGACAAATTATTTGTATTCTCACTATTGGGTTTTGGGTTTGTTTGGTTTTGGTTTTTTATTTCATACAGTGCAAATGTTTGTTCTGATGCTTAGTCTGAGGAAAACCTGGGTGAATAACTATGGATTTCTGAAACTAACTTGTATATTTTAGGTACTAGCAGTAGATGGCTCTCTTTTTATGGTTTTACTTGTTCTTAATTTAACCTACAGGCAAAGCTTGGAGATTATAGTTTTTTTGTGGAAGCTCACTATATCTTTAGTGCAGAGATTATTTCTTCTCTTGGTAGCTGTTAGAGTGCCCAAATGAGGATCACATGGATAGTTTGATATGTTTTTAAGAAGGTACTTCATCTATAACATAGGAAGGGTTTTGCACGTTGTTTGCTGGTGAAGGAATGCTTTGTTGTCTTTAGTTTTCATCACAGACCAAATTATTAATGTATGAGTTGTTTATGCTATGCTTCTGTCTATCTTGCTGGTTTTTTTTCTGGCTTTTTAATTTTGTACTAACTCAAAATGTTTTTTAAATAACTACCCTTTCTTTGTGAAAAATGGCCTTCCTATTGTTCTTTATCTAAGCTATATCTGCAGGGTTTCATAAGGTTTACTAATTATGTTCTAGAGTGCTTTAATGAAAGATTCTTGGCAAATTAAAATGAATGATCCTCTCCACATTGTGTAATTGAAGATTTCAACCTCAGATTGTAAATAGCATGGGCTTTCAAATATGAAAAATAATTTAATTTCTTTAATCTATTTCATCATGCATTTTATTCTTAAAACAACACTTTCATAGTAGGTGGTGTAAGTGTATTCTGTGGTTTGCAAACTACAGAATATTGCTGGTCCTTGCTACAAGCAGCATTAAAAAAACCTGCAAACATAAATCACCCAGATAATTGAAACTTGACTGCTTTAATCTTATCTTTTTTGATTAGTGTATAAAAATATTCATTAGATATGGAAAGAAAGGATGATTCTGTATAAGTGTATGCTTTAGTGAGAAAGAAATGGGAGGGTCGTTTTCCTTTGTAAATGGTGTAAGTAGAACGGTATATTGGAGCAAGATGTATAACAGAAGGAAGAAGACTGCAGAGAAGAATTGATGATGAAATAGGAGGTGAGGTTTGGAAAGAGGAAGTACAGCAAAGGGACTCAAACAGAATTAAATTAATGTTGGGAAGTGGAAAGTTAAAGGAAAAAATGTGAACTTGAAATGCAAAACCAGCACACACACACGTTTTAAATGTGAAAATTGCATCATCAAGTAGTGAGAGAAGAAAAGACTGTAGCAAACTAAATCAGAGGGGAGTGACTTTGGATTCCAGGGACTGGAAGATGCCTTTCTTTTCACGCCCGAAATACAGACAGGAAATGATAGGTTATTCAAAACTTGGGGGGGAGGGAGGGGAGTCCTTTGCTGTTGCAGAAGAGTTTGTGCTTGAGCTTTGTGATGCTTCGTGCATTTGCTCTGGAGGGAGAAAAAGGAGGAAAGAGGCAGAGAGAGCATTTGCATGCCTGCCTGGACACTGATGGCACTGACTAGACAGAAGGGGGGAAAAAAGGGGGGAGGAGGGGCAGGGAAGCAGCTGCCTGCTTTCAGTGATCTTTGCATGATGTTACCTGATAAGACCATGAGCTAAAGACATCGTAAGGAGACAAAACTGAAGTGAGAGCTCAAAACATGTGACTGAAAGATTGTCTTCCTGGAGATGGCAGCAGAAATTGTAACAACAGAGTGGATCAGCTGCTGAAACGTAGCGGGGACAGACGAGCTGAGAATGATAGAAGAGATATGCGAGAATTGCCTTTTTGCACTCTTTTTATGGAGAGTAATATAATGGAATTCTTTATGGTACATGTGATTTGTAATAAAATTAAGAGAACTTGAAAAGGTAGTGGCTTGCTGTTGAAATTGATGGATAATTGGTTGGATGAGGTTGTAAAAACGAAGTCAGAAATAAATTACTGGAAGTCGTGGTAATAAAAGAGATTCTCCAAAGACACAGAAGAGACAAAAGTATATTGCAGATAACCAGAAGATGATGGGAGGGCCTCTGGCATTTTAGAAAGCCAGTGACCATAGACAGAGCCCCAGGAAGGTAACACAGAGTTTACAGATACATGCATAAAAGTTCCAGGCATGGTAGTTAGTGTAGGGCTGCCTGATGTTAGGGTCTGATCTGCTGAAGGAGCTCCATCAGAGACAACAAGCCCAAAATCAGTGCAGAGACTGGAGGAGACATGCTTGAACAAAGACTGCAATTTTGTGGTAAAATATCTCAGGGAAGGGGAAACCTAGAGCAAAGTCATGAAGCAGTGAGAGAGAGTAATCTGCCCAAGAGATGCAGGAGAGGTTTTCCACACAGTCGATGTGAGCTACCAAAAGATATTGGAGACAGAATAGAGGACTGATAGAAATCAAAGGAGGTATCATATAATCACAGAAACCTGCAGGATCAAGAGTTTGAAGTGGATAGAGTGGAGTTTTATACTAGACCAGAATGACACAGCAAAGGTACTAATAAATAGGAATAAAAATACTAATAGGATCAAAGGGCTAAAAACCATTGGGATGGGAGTTGGAGGCAGCAAGAATGGACTCATCTTTCACAGTAAAGGCTGAGCTGCTGACGTGTGAGGGTGAAGAGGTTGCCAGATGCAAATGAGGTATTGGGAGGAGGAAAGGAAGAAGGTGGTAAGTGATGGAATGGTGGGTGGGGAAGAACTAGGTTTTGTCTGCTTGAAAGGAGGAAAAGAAAAGCTGCAGAGATCATTGCCACAATAAACCACTGAGAAACTAGCAGAGGGAAGAGGTGGGAACAAAACTGAGAGGAGGTCTTTGAGAGTTAGGAGATGGTGGAGAGGGAAAAAGGTGACGATATGTAGCTGTAAGTTAAAGGCAGAGCAGGATTTGGGGAGGGAAAAAAATCTTGTTCTTCCCTATCTGAAAATCCTAACTCATCAAGCCATGGAGAAGAACGTGGGTGTGGAGGGGGAAAAAAAGTATCTCGGAATGGCATGATCTGGGCGTGCACTAAATACCCAAGGGGGAAAAAATCAGAAACTGTTAAATGCCTAGACTGTAAAGAACGTAGTGGAAGAAAGGAGGAAATTTTTGTAAAAATAAATAAATAAATTTGGCATCCTGCGAAGTAACCTACTTTGGGTTTGAAGTGATCATTTATCCGCGTGGCTAGGAGGAGCCACTGGCATTGCAGCAATTTAGCTGTGCTCAGAAAGGGGTGGAAAAAAATTCTGTCTGCATAGACAAGAAGGAGTTAATGCTTGTCGAGCATTATTCTTATACAAATTAAGTCCAGAGCACAGCAGCAGCCTCACCAGCAGGAGCAGATGCTAGGCAGTGATGCAACCTGTGTTATTTACTTAGGCCTCTGTAGTGACCTCAGTGGCTTGCAGACAAAGGAGACACTTATCTGGAGGTAGGTAGCGTGCTGATACCTTCTTTATTCTGTCCTTTTTCTTTTATTGCAAGCAAGCTCCTGTAATCATCTTGCATGGAGCAACAGGGGAACTGTGTGTTTTCAGCATGGTTTCAGAAGGAGGGGAAAAAAGCCCCCAAAGAACTGATTCAAATGTAGTTTCTGGGTTTGTACCAATGTAACCAGGAACGTTTAGAAGCCATGATGCGTCGGTCCCTTGAACGCAGCCAGCAGCTGGAACAGAAGCAGAAGCGATGGTCGTGGGGAGGAGCACTGGCTGCAGGCTCAGGAGGGAGAGATGGTAAGTGAACCAGGCTGCCTGCATTGCAGATCTTGAAGTGCAAAATGCATGAGGTTGTGGAGATAGTAAGGATGATGTGTTTTATAGTTAGGGTGGTACTGTAGGGGCTACCGCCTTGGGGCGTGAATAAATGCTTTGTAATTGCTTGCTAGGCTTCCTCTCTCTAATACCTTCTGGGGAGAAAGGTCACTCCTAACTTTAGGAATGCAGATCATTTTGATAGAGTAGCCAGAATCTGTTTGGGGCATGCTAAATGCTAAAATTAAAATCTATGCTCTCTTCCTTATTCTCTTCCCCCGCATTGTCTTCACACACACACAGTTAGCAAATTTAATATTCACCAGAGGACTGACTGGGTGCTGTCTGAGCCCTGCAAAAGATGACCTGTTTTCGTTTGGTACTTCTAAAAACCTGACAGGAATTTCTAGATGACTATGCAGCATATGCAGTTTAAAATAGTTTGTTTTTTCCCCCCCACATACCTTTTGTTGCTGATCTTTTTGATTTGGCTTTAGAAAAAATTTTTTATTACATTATCAGTCACGTACTGCTTTTATATTACAAAAAGATGCATGTTTTCTGTTTTACATCATGTAATTTGTTTAAATTTGTCAGGTTTAAATAAACTGTTGTTATGGGGAAAAATACCCATGTTTGGGTGATGATTAAATATGACAGATGCTCTCTCTTAAAAAAGTGTGTAAATGTACTTAACTCTATAAAGGCAAACTGTTTCATATCATAGTTTTCACGGTATGCCATCAAAAAAGCCAGGAAATTAAATATATATGATAATAAAAGGCTCTTATACTTTAAGAAACCAGTTTCTTTGCAATGCATTTTATACTTAATTCCACCTCCCCCAACTTATTCAATAATTTCTTTCACCTCTTTTTGCTCTGATTTCTCTGCTGTGTAGGTGAATCAGAAAATACCCCACCCCCTGTTCTAGGTTTAGCTGCCAACACCCTTCCACCAGACCCTGTGACCTCTACTGCTCCTGCTGATTCCTTCAATGGTATTTCAGAGAATCACAGTGCCATCGTGTCTCACTTTTAACTGTTCTAATCACTGTAATCCATCCACTGATCTTGTCCTTCCTAACCACTGTTTTCTTATTATTTCAGTCTGGTACTCTTTGGCATTATCCCTATCGATGTGGATCAAATGTCTTTTTAATTTTGCCATAGTGGAGCAGTGCATGCCTCACATTCCAGCACAGTAGAGGCATCTCATGGTTTTCTCACTAACTGTAGACTTCTACCGCTCAGATTCTCATCTCTGTGAATTCTGTGGGCACTCTGTGTTTGTATGTGTAAATATAATTACACATGTATTTGACAGTTCTGATGGACATGCACAAGTGCAGATGCTGTTAAAAAAAATAAAATTCAGTTGTACAGTAAGAGAAAATAGGGAGATGGCGTTTCATCAAAACACTCCTCTTTTCCATCTCAAGGGCCTTTTTCTGCAGTATTTTAAGAACAAGCAAATTTGGTATAAACAGCCATGCTGTGTTTCCAGCCTCCTGAAGTGGATTTTGGCCAAGATGGTATTTGTAACAGATTCAAGTAGTTGACTTGATTTAGGCAATTGTATTCTGTTTTCTTTTATGTTGTTCTTGGGGTTTTTTTAAAAAAATTGTTATTCCCATAAAAGGACTGTGAAGTAGATGAGTCCTCCAAAGTTAAGACTAGATTGCATATAGGATTTCTAGTTTTGATTGCAAATGTACTTGGCATTTTGAAAACGTAACACAGCCTGTGCTTTAAGAACTAGGTTCCTTCTCTCCCCCAAAGGAGGAGCTAGGCTTGGAAACTACTCCTGCAAGAATGCACAGTAAATATTGTTCTGCCCACAGTCTCGCAAAACTATTATTTCTGTGCAGACAGATTCAAATTTTTGTACTAATTGCTACTCATGTTCAAAGAGGTTTGGATGGGCAATGGATGTTTTGCAGCATACCAGCATTGTACCTGCTTTTTTTTAAAACAGCAAATGTAGAGAATTGTGTTGAGAGAGAACAGAGAATCTTGCAGACCCCGCTGAAGCAGTGTTTCAATGGATGTAATAGGGAATGCAGTGACGTAGGGGGCTGCAGAATTAGGGCCACACATATCTCTCCAGCTGAAAATGTTTTTGTTTTTGGAAGAAATAAAATTCAAATTTAAGGGATAAAGCATCTAGGCTTTTAGCTTCTGAGCATCATGCAGTGATCATCATATAATAATACACTGTAGTAATAATTGAATAACATTTTTATGTTGTTCAGTTGAATAAATTATAAGGTAGGAGATAGATATTGTGCTCAAACAGTATTTCAGAAGACAAATGAAAGCACTTGGGGTAGTACCAAAAGCTTTAAAGCTTTTTTTCCTTTTTAAATATTCTCAAGCACAAAAGGATAAAGCCAAATGACTGGCGCTAGATCAATCATTAAAACAGCAAATTCTCATTGTTTGAACACTCAAATGTTGGTTATTTCATTTTTGTATTAGAATAATACCTGAGTTCTACCCCAGCTCTTCCAGACTGAAAGTAAAGGGGAAGGGGAGCAGAGATGAGGAGTAGAGAGTTGTCATGTGTGCAGTTTCTTTTAGGTAGCTTCCTGCTTGTGCTGATATTGAATATTTTTTAATCAGAATGGGTTCACTCATTCAGACCTGATTTGCCTGTGGCAGTGTAAAAGATAGGCTGTTATAAAACTGAAATGTTAAATTCACAAGCAGAAAAGTTACATCCCAAAGCATGTCTTCTAAAATGCTGGTCTTCCAGCAGTCAGAAAGAACTTCTTGTGCCTTACTCAGTGAGGTATGATCAGTGGCAAGGGCCAGGACTACAAATGCGAGGTTAATTTGGGGAGTTTATCAATACTGTGATGTGAATACAAATATCTTCAATGCGTCTCTCTGCAGCATGTGACAAACTTTCAGCTTCTACAATGAATCTGCCAAAGCAAATGGAATCGCCAATCAGTAAGCGCCTCTCCTCCTCCACAGCGGCAATAACACATTCCCCCGACAGAGGCAAGTGAATATGCTGGTCTCCTACCAGCATAAACTCTCCTTCTGCTTAAAGCACTTCTTGTCCATATAGCTATGTAACTTGCTTATGTCTAGTATTGAAAAGAACTCAAACATCTGGGAAGGTTGTAAGTTAATACCATAAAACAGTTCTGCAGCCTGTCCCAAGACTGTGCTGCCATGCTGGAGATCCCAGGCCAGCAACAAATCCTGTGGGTTTTTTTACTGATTCATTTTCAGGTTTTGATACCCCAGCAAACAGGGTTGGAAGTACATTTGGCGACTGCAGCAATTTCCTATAACTGTGCAGCTCGTGTTCTTCTAGCCAAATAATGAAAAACAAGCAAACCAGACATGTGGCTTGACAATAGACGTGGGGTGTACCATGGGCAGAACTACGTCTGATGAGCCAGCTGGGAGACTTCAGTCTTGTGATCAGAGTTGTAGAGCTTTAATTTTATTTGAAACCCTGTTCCATCAGAGGCTCAGGAAAAGATGATCATCTTGCGGGATTAGTGGTTGCTGAACGCTATGGAGAGGACTGAAGGGTTTACCCCACTGTGAACTCTTTGGATTTTTTTCGTTTGTTTTGTGTGTCTTTTTTCCTTTCCCTCCCTTTTTTTAAACTCTTAATGAGCAAAAAAATAATTACTGAAATATGTGACAGCTAAGGCTTATTTCTAGAAAGAAGAGAGAAGGTAAATTTTTCATTTCTGAATTTTGTAATGAAAACTCATCAATAGTTTTGGGGTTATTATGATAGATGGCTATATATATGCATGTAATAGGAACATCTATAACTATAATTCTTGCATAGTTGATACTTGCAGGGTAGGAAAGATTGCAGGCATAATGTATAAATAAGACTTATATAATGCAGTGAGACTGCAAATTTTAAATGCAGTCCCAGTATGGTTGGTACAGCGGTGAGTAGCTGTGCTGTTACAGTAAGTGTTTCACCTTTTCTACTGGGGATAAAGGCAAACCTTTTTCATGCTGAGTCATGAAAGCAACCATTTTGCAGACTGGAATAGGCCTCTGTTTAGGAACAAAATGCAACACGGTCCTAACCTTATTATATTTATTGTACAGGTGGGAAAATAATTTACAATGATGGAGGAACGAACTAGAAACCTTTTTTCAGTGGGGATGAAAATTATCTTTAAATACTTTAAATTTCAAACACTTCAAGATTTTTTTCATTTCATTTAATCATTTCATAGTTTTGTTTCAGTTATTTTAGTGTAATGTTGTTTTATTTCTTTGCATTTTAAATTTTATTTTTGCTCCCATCCTTCAGCTCACCGCATGCATCTTAGTCCCATGGAAAACTTTATTGTTTCTCGGCTGCTGACTCCCACACAGTCATCTTTAGCCAGAAGCAGAAGTACATTAATGCTTTCTGAGCAATACAATAATCCAGGTAAAACCCTGAATTACTCACTTTGAAACCGTTAAGGTATGGTTTTGGTTGCATTGAGTAGTTGCTGAAAGTAATGGAGTACTATGAACCTAATGAGGATTTACATGAAAGTACAGAATCAACGATGAGCTAAGTTGCTTATGATAGCAGTGTTTTTAAAAGCTTGAAAAAACACATCAACTTGTCTGTCTTGTTCTAAGCGTCTTTTTAAAAATAATATAGTATTAAAAAAATCAAAAACCACAACAAAAAAAATAAATTTACAAAATTACTAAAACCTGTCAGTGGAAAACTCAGTTTATTCATTTAGGAAACAGTGTTTTAGACTAGTGTCTGACACCTCAGAGGCTTTATTTGATATGTCAATGTCATCCTCTTTTATACCCAAGTAGTATGTAGAACAAAAATCCCAGTGCACTATTTGAGCCTTAATTATTTTTACTAGACTTCCAGTTCTTAACTAGAGTTCCACGCTGTTAAATTGCTTTTTGCTTTTAACCGTGTGACTGTGTGTGTATTTATATATATATATATAGATATATGTGTGTGTGTGTTTATACACATATAAAATAATACTTATTTAGAGCAAAAACCAGAAACACTGATGGGAAGGTGTCAGTTCCAGAAATAATTGATCTTTAAGAAACTAAAAATGAGGGCTGATAGTTACTGTACTTATCTGTAAATGGCAGTCTAATAAAACAGTTATTTTGCAAACATCTACAAAACTAATGTTTCGAGTCCCGCTAATACTTAGGTAAGTGCCTGACTTCCAGCGTAGTTTCTCCTTATGAAGCTGTACCTACTAATAGTGTTTGCTGAAACAAGGACAAAAGTCTAACAGGTTTTTTTTTTACTTTTATTGAAAACAAACTTACTAAAAACCAAATCCCACACCCAAATTTCTGTCTGAAAAAGGAAATGTGTTTTTCAGAGTAAAACTGGTTAGACAGTATAAAACTGATCATCTTTATGATCAGTATTTTCATATAGCATGGCTGAAATAGATTCAGGTCCTGCAACTGTGCTTTTAACACAAAGCTATATAAAAATTAATTACAAAGTAAGCTTACTTTCCTTTGTGCATTACTACTTTGTTGCAGTGCATAGGGACATCGGTTTTGAATGACACTGACATTCTTTCCCTTGTTTCTACATTAAAAGCAGCATCTGTTGGAAGCAGAAACGCTGTCATACAGTACTTGGCGCATGAGAAAATTCCCAGTTTACTTACTGCTCAGGGATTAACTGCTGAGACTGAACAAAAGCCAACTTGAAATTAGATTGGTATATTCTGTTTAAGATTTGGAGGTGAATTGCTGGGGCCACCTACAGATGTTGTTTTCTATGTTGTATTTGCTATTGGAGAAATCAATAGGGACTTTCTTTGTCTGTCCCCACTTGTTTTGTCTGTCATCTCCCAGCTTTATCTCTCTGTTCATGGCCAGATCTTTAAAGTAGCGTGCTGGCATGTCTGACAGTACAGTTTAGTCTGCAGATTGCTTTTTCCCCCTATGCTGAACCAGGAGTGCTGATTCTGGGAACAGCTCTCTGAACCAGCATCCTCTTGTCATTTCCTCGCAAGGCAATCGGGCTGTAGCACAGGTTGCAAACAGCATCAATATTCAGAGTCGCCGTTGACAGTTTTGCCAGTAATTGCCAGCTAAAGGGTTGAGGGAGATCTCCCATTTGTGGTGTACTTCTCTCTGTAGAAGTAGTTTCCTGAAGAGGGAAGAGGGTTATTCCTTGTCAAGAGCTCATGCCGTGCCTCATGTAATTGATTCTGGGTCAAAATTGCTCTGCTCCTGCACTTTCTGTAAGCTTAGAAGTGAGGAGTCTCAATTTAAGACTCTTTCTCTAGGGCAATGCAGTATTAGTGTTACTCTGAGTCAAGATATTCAGGCAAACAGTTGTTATTGGACCCATATAATAATTTATTTTTTACAGTAGAAGTAAAAATACTTAAGCAGCATTTAATTTACGAATTTTTTTTCTTAATATTCAGTGAACTTTTGCCAACTTGTTGGAAAGTCAGTCACGTAATACACAGGTCCAGTTAAACTTAAAAGCATACAAAAAGGCTTCATAAGAAATTTTATAGGACTGCCCTCAGAAAAAAAACATGTTGGAAATTCGAGTACCTCTACATTTTAGTGTAGTTACTACTTTTCCAAAGTCAATATCCTTCTTGACTGCAGTTGAATAAAGTTGGAAACACACTGTTACATGGTTACAATTAGTATCTTTCTTATTAATAAACCATATACTCTGCTGATTGTTCTGTATGTGTGTGAAAATTTCATCGTAGAAAGCAATATGAACAAAAGCAGGAGTAAAATATCCCATTTAAAAAAAATCCTGTTCGTATTGCAAATAAATTAAAAAATACCTAGAAAGATTTGGCCCATAAGCTGTAATCCTTGTGTTGCACTCAAACTTGTCTGCTGCAAATAACAGTAACTGACATACCTACAGCAGCATTTAGTTTTGGGTTTTTGTTGTTGGGGTTTTTTTTTAAATTAAATACTATTTTGAAAAGCAATTACGGTATTTAGAAGCCTTTGCTGTGTTTAGGCTTTTTTTAAAAAAAAAATTTCTATTCTGTCACCTTTCCTGTTTTACAGTATTTGTTCAAAAATCACCCAACTAGAATTGTTTGATTACTCTTTTTATCATATGCAAAGGAAGCTGGACTTTTCAGAAGAAAAAAGATCACAGTCATAGTCAGGTGATTCAAAAATTACATGAGTGAGAGAGCAATATTTTTAGAGATAACTTTAAAAATATTTAAATCCTATAAAATGTTGCTTTCAGTTGGGGCATTTTTGGTAAATGTGGGACCATGTTGAATGTGTTCTATAATGTGTTCTTTTGAAATACTTTTTAAAAAAAACCTTGAAAACTACCTTTGAACATTATAACATAAAAGTATGCTGTTTTTTCCTCTCCTTTACTTCCTCTGTCTGTGCTCCCTTTTGCTCTTGCTATTGTGCTATAACTCTTTAGTATTCCATATCTGTCCTCGTGTAGCACCAGCTAGTCCTCTTAAATCTCCCTACAAGCCTTCCCCCACCCGAAGCACTGACAGAAAGAAGGCAACTTCACCTTCCACTTCTGATGCCATGAAAGGGGTGGCTGCAGCTGAAGGTACTCAGGTGGGTTTGTGATGGTTTTGATTTTGCTTCTGGGTAAACTGACGCAACTTCTGGTTGTTATCTTTCCCTTTACATTCATGAAAATAAAGTGCTACCCCTGTTGTAAGAAACAGCAGTAAGAAAGTAAGCCTTGCATGCATCTCTTGCTTTTGTGCTCCTGTTTAGCAGTATTTTCATATCTTCTTCCTCCTGGGAATCAGTGTTGAGAGCTGGTATTTGGAACAGCAACATTACAGCAACATTATTTTCAGGGAACTGAGATTTCTGCTGCTGGTGTGTGTTTCTGGACTTGCCTGTAACTTCTGGGAATGGGGATGACAAATAGGATCTCTCCACTGAGTATGACTATCCAGTCTTACTGGTTGATTAGCAAGCTTCACGTATTTCGGAAACTTGCCAAGTGTATTGACGATGCCTCTGTTTTATACCAGTTGCTTAACTCTTTCTGTGGACCCTTAATACTGTTTGCTTAAAAGATGCATTGATCCACTGTAGTTTCCAGAAAAGCAAAGGCAAGTCATTCCCCTTCACTGAGTCCAAACAATATAAGGCATGTTTTAAAAATTTATACAAGGGCTATGAAATTCACATAAGGTCCTTTGTCTTGTAATAGTTAATAGTAGGAGGATTCATGCCATCTAAATTAGAAGCTCTCATCTAAATGAGAGGGTGAAAGCTGGAAGCTGAAGATTTGTCTTTCTTAAATGTGATTCACAGTGTTACATCCAGCAGCATTGCTGCGAAATGCCTGCTTGTGCTACTGACCATGTCTTAAGAATTGTTGCAGGATCATATAGATGATTTTGAAAACTCCACCCAGTGTCACCACCCCTCCCAAGAACTCTTGGAGAGGCTCTGGTGTGGTATTACTTATCTGCAACTTGTATACTATGTCCATGCAAGACATGGTTGGATTTTTTATGCCTGTGTAAAATAAAAAACTAAGCACCTCATTTGTCAACTAGTGTTTAAAAACATTTTATCTTAGAAGTCTGTTACACAAATCTGTTTATGTGCAATCTTGTTAATAAAACTATCAAATATTTTTTGATGTATTGGTCCTAATTATCTATACTAAAATGAACTGTGTTTCTAGACTGAGAAGATAAAGAAAGAGAAGCGACCCGCAACACCTGGTTCATCATCTGGTATGGGATCTCCTCTAAGAAGGTCTGATTCTCCTGCTGCCATGTCCAGAAGATCTGCATCACCTGCAACACCTAAGTATGCCTTCCTTATTAGTGGTCCAATATGCTCTGGGCTTCTTATTACCTATAAAGGAAACATAAATTCTTGAGGAACTTCCTTTGAAGTGTTGTGTAAAATATAGTTAATTTTAGTTATACATATACACACATATACAGATGGAGGGAGAGAGCAAGACATAGATCAACAGATATATGTGTAAAATTGTATTAGTGATCACTAGAGACACTTCTCTGCCTTTCTCAGTCTTTTGAAATTATCATGGGGCATTTTATAATTAATGTGAAATTTTATTTAACATTTATTTTTAACATGCTTTTATTTTATTTGGTTTTGAAGAAACTCCGCCTAATATGAAGAAATGCTCAGAGCATGAAAACTAACTAGAAATTCCAGCATTTAAAATATGCATTTGCTGTTGCTGGCATGACCATCTGGTTCCGTGAATGTACTTAACTATGTGTCATCTAAACCATTGGGTTTCATCTTTGCTTATTTGCAGATCTCTGTGGGTTTATTGCTTTTTGTTGGTGGCTTTTTCTTCATGCAGAGTTGTGGACCTAGAGCATATCTGGGCTTACTAGGAATTGAGTTGCTTTTCTTAGTTGTCTTTTGCAGACACTCAAAACTGTAAGTCTGTGCACCACAGCTTGCAACTCACAAGTCTAAGCAAATGCATCTTCAGCTTTCTTAGAGCAGGATATTAAGGCTCAAATGCAGAAGTATGCTAGAGTAGTCATGGTCTACAGTAGTTGTCTGATTTTTTTCGTCGTTGTTTTGTTTTGTGGGGTTTTTTTTTCCCCTAGACTCTGTTTGTGGGTCCTGTTTTTGTCTGATTTTATTGATCTTTTTTTTTTTTTTCCGAAGTCTGAACCTGGCCACATTCTGAACCAGTCTGGGTGATCCCCTTTCTGACAAATTTCTTGTGCTTCAAAAACTAGCTGATGTTCCTTTTCTGTTTCAGCTCTGAGTACACAACCCATTAATGGAGGATGATTTTGTGTGTGGATCTAGTGTTAGGCAAAATACAGGAAACCATCTGACTCTGAGCGTTCTTTCCGTTTTAGACATCCCTTGCATGCAACTGGGAAATTGCAATTCTTGGTTTATATTGCAGGGCTACAAATTCTCAGACTTTCAATATAATGTCGTCAGATTCTGAACTACGTAAATTTTGTGAAGAACGGAACGATACAAAGTGTTAATGACAGTCAGCTTTTTCATTACAGTTTTTAGCAGTCCGGTGGCACTCCAAAATGTACAGAGAAAAGTTTGAGCTATACTAATGTATATTATTCTGTAAGTACTGATATTCCCTGTTCAGAATGCATCCTTCAGTTCACTCAGTCAGTATGAAAGACATAACAAGAGACGTATTTAGTTAAGCAAAATGATTAGTGGGAAATGGATTTCTGAGACGGGCAGACATTGAAAAGGTTGGTACAGCATCATAGACACATCTGTGGAAAAAAATAAAAAGATTTTGTGAAACAGATGTTTAGTTCTTCATGAAAAAAGTATGCCCAGTCTTAATTTGTAGCACTTTTTTCCATAAAAGGTTAGGCAAAGATGGAGACTTTTTTTCCCCCAGAGGTGCAAATTATGAGAACCTTTTTGTAGTAAAATATTTTCATGCCTACAAGGAATAAAACCTGCGGCTTTTAGAGGAAGAAGCAGATGTTGCATGGAGGAATTAAGAAGCCTATTGGTGGGTTTTTCTGTCATTATGAGCCACAGTAGTTATCTTTTTTCTTTTTTTCCTCCCCATCTTCCTCAAGAGAATCTGATTCTGACCACTGCTGGAAATGTATTACTGAGTATTTAATCTCAGCGTGGCCCAATTAGAACACCCTCCTTGACCTTACGAGAGTTACAGTAAATACAGTTTAAATCCATCTTTATTACTGATTGCATAAAGACAGTTCTGCTTCAGCACTCTTGAAACTTCCCTGCAGAAATTTAAAATAAAATAAAAAAGATGTCCTGATCACCATATTATACTATTATAGAAAGATATGCATATCTTCATATAATTCAAATGACAGATAGCAATCTAGCTGATCAGTGGATTTAAGTACAGGCAGTCAGGCTTTTGGAAACTTCCTTTGGATTGTATAATCTTACCTTTTATTTAAAATTAACTGTGGAACATAAGTATAATTTTAGTGTGACTAAATATGTAGACAAATACTCATTCTCCTCTCAAACCTGACAATCCTTTACAAGTTTAATCTTTCTCCTTCCAGCATACCATATGGCCAAAAAAATACCCTGGAATAAATAAGAATATGTCTTGTACAGCATTAGTAGTTAGTGATCCCGCATAGCACCTTAATTTCGAAAGCTGTTGAGGAAAGAATCAAGTATGGCCAGTGATTTGGATGATCATTAGCTGTATCCATTTTTTCTTTTTAAAAGTATGTGACTTGACATTCAGGTTTTCTTGGTATTGTTCTAGTTAGTAGTTCTTCACAGTCATCATCATCTCGGTTTGTGAGTGGTATTTGCTTGTCTTCTGTATATGTTATTTCATTATTTATTAATTAAAAAGCTCTTTTTACCATAGTAAAGTAAATGAAACAGGCTCAAACAAGACAATCTAATTTCAACCTAAAAAGAGAGAGTGATTGATGACAGAATAGATTCTCGGTGATTACATAAATAAAATACAAATGTTTGAACATGCAAATTTTACTGAGAAAGCAAAAAAAGATCAGCCCAAAAACATAATGTCCAAGACAAAATGAATAAACAAATATGGACCTAAAAAGGAGAAAAGGGAGGGGGGAAAATATGTTGAGCAATAATTAAAAGCAGGAAAGGAATTCAAAGCTTGAAGATATTTGAAAAACTAAATATATCAAGAAACATCACACAAGAAAGCAACTCAAAACTATTGAATCCAGTATGGATTGCTTTGAATCCAGCGTGGATCAGTTGACAAAGATGGAAATTTAATGGATTAGAGAGCTGGGATAATTGAGAAATTATCTTTTATTTTTGCAAGTTCTATTGGGTACTGATTGTGTAAAGTGCTCCTGTTCTTCAGTTCTTTCACAAGATCAATACTACTAAGGTTTTTTGGTCATTTTTTTTATGCTTTGT
This sequence comes from Antrostomus carolinensis, assembly GCF_000700745.2. NCBI lineage: Eukaryota > Metazoa > Chordata > Aves > Caprimulgiformes > Caprimulgidae > Antrostomus > Antrostomus carolinensis. The sequence continues at coordinate 43,195 of NW_010319899.1, forward strand.
CTTCAAACATCTATACATTAATCAATTTATTCTTGCATTATCCTTCAGAGAACAGATAAGTGTCCTATCTTATAGATCGGCAAAGCAGTGAAGCCCGTGTCCTTCACGGGTCTTTGGGTCCATAGTCCCTTTGAAATCAATGGGACCTGACTGATTCAAGGAAGTAGGATTTAGTTGTAAATGTCTGCAGATAAGCCATAGTATAAGGCAGTGAATAAAAATGGAAAGCTCTGACAAGCCTCTATGTTACTTTTTTTTTTACCAAAGTATTACTTCATATGAGGAGAAAGAGGCAAGGGGGGAGGAAAGAGACTGCAGCACTGCTGGTGGGTGATTCTTCATTTCCAGTTCCCAGTCTGTGTCACTGTCTTTTGCTCACAGTTTTACTAACTGAACCCGTAACTTAGTGATTCTTTTGGACGACATCCCACTGCAGCTATTGGGACACACTTTGATGTCAGAAATCTACATGCTCAATCAAATTACAGAATACTGATGAACCTAGAGTAGTACAAAAAAGTCCAAACTTCTAAAAGTTTTTAAAACCACCTATTAGAAAGGTGTCTGCATGGGGTGAATTCCTCACAGAGGTAGTTCCTCTGTCTGCAGTGACCTAGTTTTAGATTTGATTTCGTATGTGCCACACTTACTACTCTTGATCTTTATTTTGCCTTGGAAAAGATAAAAACAGTGGGTATAATGTTGGATCAAGACTATTTTGAGGGTTTTTTCAGCAGCTAGCTAGACAATAGGCCGATTCAAGATTTTGAAAACATCTGTAATCATGCAGCTATCAGAATAAATATTCTATAGACCGATGCTGAGTTTGTGCTCTTTTAAGAAATGTAGAAGAGAAATTAATGTGTCTCTGGCTAGAAAAGATCAAAACTGAGTGAAAGAAAACTGCTTTTGAGAAAATCTCACAGATAGCAAAGCAAAAATGTCAGAACCCAGGAACAGCTTGTGATCAGAGCAATGTCAGAAAGCAGGCTTGAGAACATACAGATCTGTGTTGTGGCCACAGCAGAGCTTTTGTTGAATTAATAGGGAGAGAGAGGAATAAAATAATGCAGGTCTGGCATTGCTGCAGATTTCTGATTTAGTCAGGCCTTCTGAACTGTTGTAACTGATGACCTGTCACATACCTGGCTTTTCAAGAAAGCATGCTGTTCTCTCCCTTGCTTTATGGACAAAATTGGATGTGACCTCTGACTCATGTTCTACATGTACTTTATTTTCTGTGCTCAGCAAAAGTATGCTCAGAACCCCTCTTGTGCTCTTTGTGAGACATTCTTCTGCAATATGGACTATCCCTGCGATTCCCCTTTTAATTAAATAAAAACCATTGTAGTATAAGGACCAGTGGATCCTCAGACCTGATGGAGGTTCTTGCAGAGCATGTAGAGGTCATGATGAGAGTGGCTTATTTTATAAGCTGCTGCCCCCATGTCAACACAGGGCGGTTAGGTGAGAAAACTAAGACCTCCTGGAGAGAGGAAGATGCTTCTTGTACGTGTGTATTTCCCTGTAAAATCTAGTGACTGAGATGAGCCAGCTTTCACACCACTAACTTGCTACCAGTTCTTGGATTCTGGGGAGTTGTCATCTTAATTCTCTGATCCTCATCAGGCACACTTCTGTGTTCACACATTCTTACCAGGGTTTCATTACATCCCTTTCTGTTTCTCCCAAGGCAGAAATCAAACATTTTAAAAACCTAAGCAGACCCCTATGTGAGTGTTTATACACTTGCCCTTAATAATCCCATTTTTCTGTCTTCAGTCTCGTTTAGCCCTTTCTGGTAAAAAGTAGCAAAATTTAAATACTATTAGAAGGAGTGTGTTTTTTTCCAGTAACAGTTCTGCCTGTGTCTAGGAATATTAAAGATGCTAAGTTGATAATATGTTTTAAATACAAGGAGAAAAACAGTGTTAATTTAATACTTCATACTGGCATCCAATAAATGATTTAAAATTTCTGAAAAAATATTCTTATTCCTGATGGACTTTCTCAGCTTTTCACTCCTCACACTGCACTGTTGTCATCCTTGCCATAATCAGTCTTTTATATGCTTCTCCCTTTTAGTTGCTTTAAAAGAAGCAAAACCATGCTTATTTCTTGTTCTTCTGGCCAAAGAGCTGTAAGAAAAAAATTCTGTAGGTCTAAAAGTTCAAAGATGCTTACTTAAATAATGGATTCAGCACGTGTTTCCAGTCCAACAGGTAGGTTGTACAGCCAGTCTCCTTTAATTCCTACCCAGTGCAAGATATATAGCTCTCAAGACTAGACTCTTTCTTACCAGCCTCTTTAATTTGATTGTCATGTCTTTATTAGAGAACAATTACTTCTGTGCTAATACTGAAAATGAGTCAGCCTTAGTTATGTGGCTGTTTTGTTCCTCCTGTCACAACAAGTTGGATAAAAAACACTGCAAGGAATGTGTGGTAAAGTTGGAAACGTAAACCAAAGACAGCAAGAAGGGACTATTCTTTGAAAAAGAATCTGATGAGCAGGAGGCATTGTCCATGCTGCAGAGAAGCATAAGAACGGTTGTTTGCTTTTTATTTACATATTGTATTTTTATGAAATGCAGTTGGAAATGGCTGTAATGGTGAGGCACATGTGAGATGTACGTATGTAGGTGGGGTCTTGAAATCTCTGCCTTCGTCTTTAGGAGGGCCTGGGAATCTATCTATATCCCAGAGAGAAAACTGAAGACTGCTAAAACCAGATTTGGTCAACACCAACCAATCTCATTGCCTTCTCCCATTGCTGTTTTTATAAGAGCTGGAAACAGACTTGCCTGTCCACATCTTCCAAAGCCTATTTCTGTTAGGAAGCAGAATAGGAGGCTGCTCCTATTGCAGAGCAGGAGCAGGCTGCCCTGCAAGGCAGGGCAAGCCAGGAGCCATGGGTGGCAGCAGGGCAGACAAGGAAAGGTACCTCACCTGTAGGACCCCATCCTGCAGCAGACAAAAGAAGTGACTAGGGCAGGTCTGGTGATTGTGACTAGGGTCAACCAAGAGTTCAATGATAGCCAGCAAAGGCCTTGAAGCAGGTCCGAGGACAAGCCAGAACGTCAGGTCAGGATCAGCAGGTTAGGGAGGCCAGGAACAGGCGTACCTACAGCTTAGCTCTGACAAGGACCAAGGGCAGGGACCTCAGCTGACAGGGAACTCCTGGGCCTGCAGGCAGAGAGTACCTGAGCTGAACTTCAAATGTAATAGGGTGCTACTGTTCCACCAGCCCAGGGGCTTTTGGAGTCTGTGATGGCTCTTCAGTGGGAACAAGAGAGTACAGGTGGTGCAATACTCTGCAGTCTTTTCCTTCCCACTGACTGGGCAGCTCTGAATGAGCTCCCAGTATTCTGGTGTCTCAACCTCTTTCAAATGCAGCATAATATGGTGGGAAAAAAACCCTTTCTTCTCCCGAGTTCTTGAATTGGAGAGGAGTTGAAAGACTCTTAATTTTTATTGTCTGCTCTGTAATGCAAATGCTGTTCAGGTTATAATAGTCTCTGGCCACACAATACTATAGCTAGATCTATACAAATCTTTCCACTCCAGTCCATTAATTTTCAGCCACTGTTCATGTTTTTCATGCTTGTGATCTGCCAGAATGAGTTTATAGTCCAGAAAACATGTTATAGTATATGAAACTCTACATTGTGGAGATGAAAAAAGTGAGAAGGTATAATATGTTTATATCATAACTGCATATCCATGAGGAAGGCTAAAACTACATGTGTAATATTGACTTTACTGCAGGATTGTTTCTTCTAATAGGACTCACATAAGTCATTTTAAGATTATAATCTCTTTAATTCCATACCACATAGTCACATAGCCCAGCCTTTCTTGATGAGTATTTAGTGCTAGTTACTGGTGTTACATAAATAATGAATGGTGTTTGTGTGTAGTTTTGTGTTTCCTCGTAATCTGTTCTCTTGAACGTGCACATATTTTCAGTGCGTATCGAGTATCTTTTCCCTGCTGCTTTCCCAGAACTGACTTCAAGGTTATTGTTTCACCTAAAGTATGCAACAGCCAAATGACCTGTCAGCTGCCTTGCTGCTGTGTGTTGCCATCACAAGTGCAGCTGTGTAAAAGTTTGCAGGGGCTGAGTTTTGGGCCTTGAGTCTGTTGTGTGGGTGCTGATTAAAGTGCTAACTGAAACAGTGGAGCTGGCTGTACAAATGTTTTGATCGTTTCTGTCTCTTTTTGTGGTGCTGAGCTTTACCTTGGTACATAGTAGTATTGGTGCTAGTTTAGAAAATCAAGAACTACTAGAAAAAGATCATGTTTGAGAAGGCAGTATTCAGAAGAAAGGACCACACTGCAACTCATTATAGTTGCTGCAGACAGAAAACAGCCATAGCTTTCCTTTAAATTTTGAGAAGGACTATTGAATACAGTAATGTTGAGGAAATTGTTATGAAATGGCTGCTACAAAAATAATTAGTTTTAGGTAGTCCATGAACTCTTATGTCTTTCCTACAACTTGAAAAGTATTATTGATCTTTTTAAATGAGAATTTTCTGTAATTGTTTGCACTTTCATGCCAGTTCCCCACATTTCAGGTTCCGATTGCTTGTGTCCAGGTGGTTTCTCTGCAGTACTGTGCAAAACAACTAATACTTGTGTGTAGCCAGAGACAAGAAAGAGGCGCGATATGTGTGAATATGGAGTTTGATTCCAGGCTGGTAAGGTATGGTCTGTTTTGATTTTCGTTTTGTTTTGTTTTCTCTCATCAGGACAGTTGCAAAGAACTACCCTCAGTCTCCTAAAAATGCCAAACAATATCCAGCTTCTCCTGTGAAGCATCGTGCGGCTTCTAATCTTACCCAGGAGACTCCTAAAAAGAAGGCAGAAAAGGAGAAGGAAAATGTCAGTTATCAAAAATCCCCGGGTGCGCGCGCTGATGAGGCAGGCCAGGCGGCTTCTGAGAAGCACCTGCCTTCTGCAGGGAAGGCTGAAAATAACGAAGGTGAGTCTTACTACGAGAATCAATTGCAAGGTATTGTGGTTTCCTGAGGCTTTTAAACAGTGATGAACTGTTCTTTTCATGAAGCTGCTCAGTCAGTCACGGGCTTATGAGAATGTGTAAAGGTACATACTGCAACCAGTAATTATATAGTTTTCACCAGGGTTACCCATGTACAAAAAGCCCTTACCTGTTCCATATTGTATCTGCTGAAAATGCTGAGGATTGTTTTTGAAAAGCAAAGGTGTTGTACCAGCATGCACCAGGGCCGTTTTAGTCTCTGTGAGATTATGGAAGCGCTGGGCACTCTCTCTGTTCCCTGCCTAACTTTCCACCCTTGATTGTCTTCGCCTAGGGAAGAACACAGCAGGAACAACTGATGCAGAAGAAGCTTCAAAAATTCTAGCTGAGAAAAGACGACAGGCCCGCCTGCAAAAAGAACAAGAAGAAAGGGAGAGACAGGAAAGGGAAGAACAGGAGAGGTATCTGTATTGATTTGTGAAAATTATTACCTAACAATTTAACCTGTATCACTGAAGATGCTTGAAACTGGTAGTTCTAGAATCAAGGTGGGAGCTTACACGTAAGTGTTAATTTGTTTGAGTTCAGACCCATAATTCATTAGTGTCTTTTGCAGTCTTTATGACTAGTAAAGTTAGAAAATAATAATTTGACCTCTTTAAGAAGCCTAATAAATTATTACTCATCAGAATACTTCAGGTATGTCCATACACTGCAGTATGGACATACTTGAAGTATTTTACATTGTAAAAATATTTGAGGCAGTTTTAAATGGGCTAGTTTATGTAAAAGAAACAGTCTTGCAGTAGTAGTATATGCCTTAAATGGCAAGGCTTGTATCGTTTGACAGATTAACCTGAAGTTCATCTCCCTGCCCAACTCTTTTGTAGGCAGTTGGGGATTTTAAGTGTGAGCATAATGAAGGTTACTGTGTCTAAGCAGTGAAATTCTGGCTGTGTTCCAGGAGCAAGCTTTTAGGGTTGTTCTCCATGTTGTATGCTGGTCACAAGTGTCAGCAAATCATGCCCTTCCTTCAAGCCTCTAGTATTAAATCACTAACTCTGCGTGTCTAAATGCAGCTTTGCCTGTTCTTATTGAAAATATGGGGGTGGGGGGGGAGGTCACCAATGCCTTCCAGTTTGGCCCAATGGAAATATTTTCTGAACACCTGATATTCAAGGATAAGAATGATCAGTTGTCAAAGCTGCTTTTGAATGTGGTGACTGACAAAGGAGCATGATGTCCCTGAGTGGGCCAAAAAACAACTCAGGTGGAATTTAGATCCACTCTTTCTAGCGTACTACTGTGTTTTGTGGACTTTGCTGCTACTCATCCAATCTGTTTACTTTCAGCTGAAATTAAGGAAAAAAAGTACTTGCTTGTTTATAGATACCAGCATCCGGGGTGTGAAATACGGAGGAAGAGAGAGATGTTTTTATTGTTGAAACCTTTATTATTGAAGCTCTAAGTGACAGTAGAATGGAAATGTTTTCTTTTTCTTTGATCACACCTGTTTTTTCAAGGAAAACTATAATTTCTAGGAAATATTTTAGGCAGTGAAAATAAGATTGGAATAGAAGTTTGATAGCAACCTGAATTCTGAGCACGTGCTCAACCTGTTTCTGTATTTTGGCATTTTTTGGGAAAATGTGTGCTGGTGCATATATTATCAGTTATGGCTCACTGTATGCCATACATACAATAGGATCAATGCTGAACAAGATGAAACCTTTTAAACATAGTATGCTTTTTACAGACTTGAAAGAGAAGAACAGAAAAGAAAAGCAGAAGAAGAAAGACTTCGTCTAGAGGAAGAGGCTCGTAAGAAGGAGGAGGAAAGAAAACGTGAAGAAGAAGCAGCTAGAAAAAAGGCAGAAGAGGAAGCCAGGAGGAGAGCAGAGGAAGAACAAATGCTAAAAGAAAAGCAAGAAAAAGAGCTCCAAGCCAAACTTGAGAAACAGGTACCATCTCAAACACAAATGTGAAACTTTATATACATATATATGTATACTTATCTTTATATATACATATAAATAAATACCTTATAGTATCTGCTTGAAATAAATAATGGTCCTATCGTATTTTACACATTTTTATTAGAGGGAAGAAGCGGAAATCAAAGCCCGTGAAGCAGCTGAACAACTTCGTCTTGAAAGGGAACAAATCATGCAGCAAATTGAGCAAGAAAGACTGGAGCGGAAGAAGGTAGATATTTGCATCTCATTTAAGATAATTATTTCATTTCTAGTTTAAATACATAACCCAGGAAGCAGCCAATAGTATCTAGAAATAATAATCTGGAGGGATTAAGGATTGATATTTCTGCCTAATTTAGTATTTGTTAGTTGCGTGTTAGGGGAACGTGGACATCCACATTGTAACAAAGTGGAATTGCCTAAGGCAAATGAGTTTCTCCTGGGCACTGAACAAACACAGAATTTGCCTCTACCCACAAAGTTAAATGCCTGAGACAAACAGGGAATGGCATGCCAAGGCAAACATCGATTGCTGCCCAGCCCAGGACATCACAGACTATTGAGGAACATGAGTGACTTTGTTTTAAAACTTACTCAACAAAAGCTCTGTGTCATTAATTGAGAAAGTTAATGTGATTAATAAACAGGTTTTCTCCCACCTGGCTTGTCTCTGGTTGTGTTGAGCAGAGGCAGCAGGGCTGTCTGGCCACGACCACACTATGGAAATGGCTGGAGCTGCATAACTTAGCTTTAGCTACAGTTCTGTGGCAGGAAAGAGAGAACGAGCTGCAGAAGCTTGCTCTGGTTATTAGAGGTCATCTTTCCATATATGTTATTCCAATATGTTATTTTTAACTGTTTACCACTGAGCTGGAAGCATGTTGCAGTTGGAGATTAGAATACCAAACCAAAGTGTCTTTAAATCTGAAACAGTTTCCTTTCACAGTAGTGCAAAGAGGCAAAGTTTGTTGGGAGGGATTTTCTTAATGAACAAAGAAGGGGAGGGGGGAAGTAGTTTAGGGTAATGCCTTACACACTTCCATCAAGAATAACTTAAGCTATTTCATTTTCCTCTTCCATGCCAAAAAGCCTAACTGTTTTTAAAGCACCTATTTAGAAATAGTTGGAAAAACAACTAGATGAAAATCATGGTTGTTGGTTTTAAATAAATGTCTTTTTCTAGAGCTGAGCACAACCTATAACTGCAAACAACTGATATTAAAATGTTTGTCTCTAAATTGTGTCTACTGAGAAAGTCATGTTCTGTGAGATCTGATACATGAAAGCCAGCTCCCAGCTGTTTTGTCTTTTGTTTTCTTTGTTTTTCTTATTTATTCTCCCTTTTTCAGGACAGGCAGGGAATGAGGTCATGACATAAAGTTCTTATTTTTGTCTTTTTTTCTCCTTTATCAGTCTCTCGTGTTAAATACTCTGTCTGCCTTCTCATCCTCTGATTTATTTTGATTTCTAGAGAATAGATGAAATCATGAAGAGAACAAGGAGGAGTGAAACACCAGAAATAAAGGTATGAAACAGTGAGCGGCTACAGTGTATTTTGCTTTATTTTATTACCCATATGTGAAAATTAAACTCTAGAGTAGTTCCATGTTAGTAGGTGTATTTATGTACCATCTGCACTCAAATTTTAGTTGCATTTCAGACTGAGAATGACTGTTGCTGTGTCACAGTTGTTGTGCTACTGCTACAGAGACACAGCTTTATGCAGCTGTTGCAGACTTGCCTCCCTTACTATCTGGCAAGCTGGCAGGAGCCCATCCAGGTCCTGGATACTGGAGCTGTCAGGTTTGCTGCTGTGATGTATCTTCTCCTGCTTTGTACCAGTCAGTGAATTAGTTACTGACCTCCCCGTGTTAAGCCTGCCAGGAATGTAGGACTGAGAACAAGGCAATTGTGTCCAGCTAGTAAGTGATGGAAAGTCAAGTTTTCACTTTTATTCTAAGTTTTCTACTGAGGAAACTTTCTTCAGTTACTTTCAGATAATGTTTGAAGTAAAATAAACAAATAAATAATATGCCTAATTAAAAAGGAAAAAAAAAAAGAAAAATCCTCTTGCTGTCAGTGACCTCTGACTACCCCATGACCCTGGGCAATTTCACAAGTTTCAAATCCAGTCAGTTCCATGAAGGTTACAGTCCTTCATCTAATACAGTTGCCTCATTACTTGTTTACAGAAGGAAGAAACAAAACTGGAGGTACCATCAACTCTGAATGTGGAAAAGCAACCAAAGACCCTTGTTCTCAACCAGCCAGGTAAAAATTGCAATATTTTTCTGACCTGTTTTCACAGTTATTTCTTTTCAGAGTTTTGTAATCTCAGACAGAGCACTGTGTTCTTTGCTTTAATCTCAAAAAGAACAGCTACGTTTGTGTCAATGACAAACGTTACAAAATGGAGATTCAGCTTTGTTTTGCCACGTAAGCAGAAGCAGAAGAAAGTTTCTCCTCCATTTTAGTACCTGACCTACCATTTCTCTAAATGAGAAGTTCCAGTCTGCCAACAGCTTTGGCTGCTGCCATCTACCTGCAAATTCTGTAGGTAGAAAATTTTTGCACACAACCGAGCTTGCAAACTTTTTATAGCATTGCTATAAATCTTATGTTTAATTTGAGTTGACAAATGCATATGTATTTAAAGAATTAATTAATAAAATACACATATCTGGCATTTTTCTATATTTTGCTTACTTTCCCAGGCTAAGGCTTTTAGTACATGACATAAAAGATAAAACCTTCTTTTCCTGTTCCCTCAAGTTTAAAAGTTGTAGCATAAAGAGCAATTTTAGAGTGGAAAAGAGGATTGACAGTATAGTGTGATGAGTCATAGATGAAACTGTGTCCTACTGCATTGTCAATCTTCCTTTCTACTCGATTTGTAACTTAAAAGCACTTTTTTTTAAACTATTTAAATAAAGAAGTTGCTACTGTCATAATTTCTAACCTTCTTTTTATAGAGATCAATGGATTGGCAACCTGCCTGAAAAATAAAAGCTTAGAAAGTGCTGCCTCTGTAATTCCTTCCCAAGACGTAGTTGCTAATGGACTAAAGTCAGTTCCAGGACTTATTCAGGTGGAAGCTGTTGATGGGAAGTCTAACAGCATGGAAGACTCAACAGATGAGGTTCAGTCCATGGATGTGAGGTACAGACCGTATCTACCAATAGAAATTGTGGAGTTCATATTAGACACACACAGTTTTCTGTTTAATTTATTAGTACTTTACTGCTTTACTTCTCACCTACCCCACAATGGGGCAGTCAGGTGCCTACTGTGGTGTATTCCACTGCTGTCAAGACGCAAATTGATTGATTCAGACAAGAGTCAACAGAACCTCGTCTCTCACTCATGTATTTTGGGGGGAGGGAGGGCTCTGAAATCCTTCTGCAGCCCTTACTTATGGATTCCATACAAGTTTGTCCAAACCTTTCAGGTTGTTCTGTGAAAGTAGCTACTGTAGATATTGTCAGGTGTCACAATTTTTTTTTTAACTTATGTCAAGACTGCATAGCTTTGATGCATGAGCTTTTCTCCCTCCATACAAAAAGAATAAAGAATCTAATTAATTTAGAATTTTAAGTACTTAACTGGAACAAATGTATGGAAATCAGTAAATAACTTAGTTTATATTAAATACTGTTGGATTTTGATGTGAGACTTGCAGGAATGAAGGAAGTTGATAATTTAAGGCTGCTATGAGAAAGCTAGCTCTGAATTATAAAGATGGAATTTTTATATACGACCCTTCCTTAATCAGCAAACCAACCTGATCTCTCATACGTTTCAGTATTTCCAGTAAATCTGCATAAACACACGAGACGTGCCTTACTGGGACAGACCAGAATGTTATTCTAGCCCATTGTTTAGTCTTGGAGAGTATCAGTAAGAAAAACTAGTTAGGGAGAGTGCCTGAGCCTACCACTTTCTGCAGTCCAAGACCACCCAAGTGTTACATTAGGGATGTTAGAGGGCACAACTCTGCCTTGCCCTTTGAAATACCCACTGATGGACCTGTTGCCTGGGAGTTTATCCAACTCCTTTTTCAACCTACTGGTAATGTTTGCATCCAGGACCTCATCTGGCAGCAAGTTCCACAGTGCAGTCCCACTCCACTAGGTAAATTGCATTCTTTGATAGGTGGTAAACCCTGTCTCTTACTAGTGTCATTGGGCACCCCTGGGTTTTGTGTTGCAGGATTTGATGTGCAATAGTTTCGCCCTCAACTTATCCACTGCTCCTTCAGGGTTTTAGAAATCATTGTGAAATCTTTCCTCTGCTTTCTCTTCTCCAGACTGAAGTGCACTAGCCTTACTAGTCTTGGCAAAGCATCAGCTGGCAGCAGCACTTCTTGTATTAAATTCTAGGATTTTTAATATCTGAAGTATATCATAAGGTTGTAAAAAATAACTTTTTGTTTGAGTGCTTTAGGTAAGTGTTTGCAGGGTCAGGACAATAATTTGCAAGATGCAGTAAACATTTAAGTAAGGGAATGGTGCAGGGACTGAAACAATGGGCTGGCAGTAAACTACCAGAAATGTGTTTTTAGGAGATCAGTGTTCATGTCACACAGCTACCACAAACCTTAGTCTTTAAGGAATATGGCTTAGATATGACCTCTGTCATGAACAGGGTAACCTCTTTTTATTTGGATTGGGACATATTCTAGGTAAAGCCTTGCTGCAGCTGGCCTTAAGATAAGTAGTAGTTTTTGGACAGATTAATTTGATTGTTGGTTAATGAAAAGTTACACACCTCTTATTCTGTGTCTTCCTTTTGTTTATCTTCTGTATAGCCCAGTTTCAAAAGAGGAACTTATCTCTATCCCCGAATATTCACCCATGAATGAACTCATGCCTGGTGTTTCTTTGGACCAAAATGGGACAAGTAATGCCAAGGCTCTTGAAGATCTCTTGGATTTCACAGGCCAAGCTACATACTCCAAGATGTCCACTGATACCATTAGCCTAGATGACTGTAACAAAAACTTAATTGAGGGATTTAACAGTCCAGGACAAGAAAATACACTTAATTCTATCTGTTGACAACCCCGCTTCTCAGCAGAACAGATAAAGGTACAGTATTAAGATAAACATCTTAGGTATGATAAATAGCTGTGATTACTTATGAGCTTCCCAGAAAAACATAGCAGTTGTAAACAGCGTATGTGGAGAGAGGAAAAAAGCTGGTCTCCTAGATACCTAAATTCAGCGTAATCTTTCGTAGTTGCAGCTCTTTGTAAATTAGCATCAGATGCGAACTGAGCGTATCGTAGCAACCAAAAGTATCTGGGAAATGGAAACATTTCCTTTACCATTCAGAATTAATGAGGGGAGTTGCTTTTTTTATTCATCAAAATGATATATTTCCTACAAATCTTTGGAGCCTATTTGCATGAAGAAAACAGTTAAAAGGGGGGCCAGCCTAGGAAGTAGTAGTTATTGTTGCTGCTTACGCTCTGTTGCTGCTGCAAATACTCGCAGCATAGTGTACAGTCACTTATCCTGGAAAGCCTGCAAACAATATGAACAAGCATAGTAGGCTTTAGAGACAGTTTCCAAGTACAATGCCACGGTCTAATTTTTTGAAAGAGTTTATTCTAAATTACAAAACTGAGGTCACCTGTCATAGCTGACTTGATATTCTTCTCTCTTTCTTTTTTAGTTGACAGAGGTAGCAGTTTGTGGAGGATGTATATCCCTGTGATGCTACTGGCAGTAAAATATGAGCTTGACACTTGAAAAAGCTTCTGCAGTCCTTGAACACTGGATTTCAAATAATCAGAGCTGAATATAACTTTGTCTTCCCAGGGAATATGTTGAATAACTGGTTGCTTTTGGCAGAAGCCAGTGATCTAGAGCCTTGGTGGTTTCAGGGAAGACTGTGCATTAGAATTGAGCTTTAGCTGCTAATAAAGCACTTAATAATCTTTTAATTTAAAATTCATCTCAACACTTCACTGTGACTCTTACCTGTGCATTTTATTTTGAAGTGATTCTTCCTTAAGCTTTATCATACATCTATTTAGACGTTGTTTTCTTGTAAATAATGATGAGGTTTGCCCACAGTGCATTGAAATGAAATAATATTCTGTACTTTAGTTTTGTGCCTATCTTTTTTCTTTTTTTTTCTTGTCTTTCATAAGGAGTTACTGGCAACTTTTATGCAGGTGTATAATTCAAAACTGTAGCTGAAGAGGCTTGAAAAATATACAGCTGCTGGAATGAAAAGAGCCTTCTTACTGTGGAGTGTGGGAGTTGTTCCGTTATGGTTATGTTGACACTTTTAGTCACTAGTGGCACTTACTGGTTAATATTGATTAGTCCGGGAGTGACTATCAATTATGTGTTTAAAAAAATACTTGTGCAACACCTGTAAACAAAGTAGGCACAATGCCTCGTATAATCCCTTAATATATATATATATATATATATAGTATAGCTGTAGTAGATCCAAGTGAGTGGTCTGGCGGGTGAGGTAACATGATAATCTTTGAAGATGCAGACACTTGATTAATACCAGCAGGCTTTCTATCATGTGGAGAAGTATTTTGGCTTCCTATAGGCTCAACAAAACGAGATTGATTCAGTCAGCAGCAAAACAACATGCAAGTATTGCAGCAGCAGGACAAAGGCTGAGAGAGACAGGGAGCACTGCTAGCCCCTTTGACATTCTGTAAGCATCTGTATGGAAAAACTCACATGAAGATGACATCATGTGCCATACAGTGTTAACCTTTTTTCTGTTGGTGAACTACGATAACTATATGCTAGATCATGTGCTGCTTTGGGGACACTTTTGTCCAGTTCCTTCTAAGAATTATTTATAAATACAACTCTCTTTGGACACTAAGACAGAAGAAGTCAAAACTTGGAGGGGTGGAGGGGTTTGGGGTTTTTTTTTGCTTTTTTGTTTGGGTTTTTTCACATGTGAGGGAGTTCACAGCATAGCTTGAGCTCAGTTGTAGCCCCGTTCTTGTGCTCTTTAAAGCCAGCAACGGGAAAGTAACCAATGATGTTATAAATGTGCGATGTATAAAGAAATCACACCTACAGCAATCCAGCTCTATTTATATTAGTGTACTTCAGAGAAATACTTTCTTTTGACTGTGCAGTAAGTTGTAGCATGGTACTGTGTCTTCCAAATTAGTCCTTCATCTATTTCCTAAATAATAAACAAACAAAACCAGTTTGTTTTGCTGTGATGCATTGTGTTTGACAAATGTCACATATTTTATAACGGTGTCATTGTATAACCTGTAGATTTCTGTATTTGCATGACCTGTATAGCATGTATAAAGGTGAAATACATTTTCATTTATGAATCTCACTTGTTTCTTAGCTTTTTTACTTGCAGCAAAAAAATCACTAATTTAACAGTACACATATGTTAATTTGTTCTGAGGTGTTTTCTGAAGGAGGGTGTAGTACTGAATGAAGGAGCAGTTGTCAGAGCCTCAAAATATTTCACCATTATTTCCTTTGCCATATACTAATTTGCTTTCTGAGGTCTTGCCAATACACAGAACAAATGCAGACAGCTGGGGGAAGAACCTTGAGGTGAGAGCTTCCAAACTGTGGCTTCCAGGGTGCTAGTGACGGTATAAAAGCCAGTTTGCAGCCCCAGCTTCTGCTCTCCAGGGTATTGCTTGGCAAAGAAAACAAGGAAGAGAAAACTTGGGAGCAGTGGCCGGTAGACAGCGCTCTGTTAAGCGTGCAGGAGCTGTTCTGTAAGGGTACCCATAACATAAGTGCTGATTTTCTCTTCAAGCAACGTGCACATACTGCTGCTTAGAAAGAGGCCAGCCTGGAGCTGCTGTTAGTTTTCTAGTGAAACATTGTGGGGGGACAAACATTTTTACAAGTTTTAGTTTTGGGTTTGTTTTTTTTTTTTTAAATCATAACTTCAGTCAAAATTAAAAATGAGACAATTTACTTTTATTATGAAGTATATTAATACTTTCTGTGGTGACAGTTTATCTCACGCTCCTATTACCTCTTGAGTCATTCCTGTGATTTGTCCACACAGTTATTTGCTAAGATGAAGGGGAGCAAGCATGGTGAGTCTTAATGAAGAAAGATATTGCGTATTTTCCTTGATATTTGCTTTCAGATGTAACCTCACAAATTTGGCTGAATATCTGGAGCAAGTACTCTTAGCTGAGGAGTTAAATTGCTTCACCTTTTTGCTTTTGATGATGTAACTTCATACCAATATTGGTGTTTGCTGCTGTGATTCAAGTCTATGCAATGAGCTTTACTTTTAATTTGTCAGTGGTCTTCCTACTGTGCCAAAGGATCACTGGTGATTCACACAAGTGCTTGGTAGAGCTTTTCTGCTGTAAAGCACTTGAGAATCAAGCTGTGATGAGAAGCAAGAAAGAAAAGAGTAGAGCAGTGATCATTGAATGGGTTTTCTTAAATTGATTTATAAATGGATTTTTTTTTTCCACGTTACAGGATCCTGCAGATCACTTTATAAAAGTAACAGGATTGTATATACCAAGAAGAATAGGATACTGCTACTGTCCTCTCCCAGATTTATTTTCAATGACTAGTATAATTATCAGTAAGTCTCTAATACATAAATAATACCTGTGAGGTAGTAGAGCATCACAGAAGCTCCCTGATTAGGTTCAGCATTTTCTGTGGGGCTGCCCTGGGAAATGACACCCAAAGCTTGCCTCAAGCCTTGGCAAAGAGACCTCCTGAGCAGAGACCTCCTGGCTCCCCAGTGAGTTCATTTCAAAACAAAAAGGCAGCAGTGGATGGTGGACCCCCAGGCTGCATTTTCATCTAGTGATGAAGGGCTAGAAGGTGGGGAAAGCATCCTTTCTTGCTGTAATTGCACAAATTCTGCATGTGGAGAAAGCAACAGCAATAGCACAGGCTGCCACTCTGGCTGATGGGGATCTTCCCTCTGACACCTCTCAAAAAGACAGCAGCACCTCTCCCTGATTCCCACGCCACCATGGTCCCAGCCTCACCAGCCTATCCAGCTCAGGCACCCCTGCCCCCACCCTGCTTCTATTTCACGCATCAGCAGCGTGGCTCTGCCCCTCTGGTACTGCTGCACAACCCCAGGTGCCCAAGATAGTGCTGTGCCCTTCTCCAGCATCAGTCATGGCTGCTCAGAGGAGCCTGGGATACCAGGAGACCTCTGGAGCTTCAGCACATGGAAGGCAGCCTGGAAAGCCTAGTAGAAGGCATCCTTCCCATAAAGATTTAGACTGTGGTCCCTTCCTTGTAAACGGTTTCATACTCAAGAGCTGAAGACTGTTCACTCTGTGAGGTTGGCATCTTGTTTGCTCTGAGCCATGGCCCATATCCTGCACCAGATGGAGACTGTCCTGTAAGCGGCACAAACAAATCGGTGGGGATACGCTGCCCCTTCTCCTGCTTTAGTGACCTCTGGGACTTCTTCCTTGCTCCTCCCCTCTCCTTCCCTATGCAAGAACCACATAGAGATTGAAAAACTCCCTGTTTGCTCTCATTTTAGAAGAATATTGTTCAAGCTATTGGTTGCCTCCAAAAACAACATGGAGAGTGGTTGTTCACCAATGCTGCCTCTGTGTGTGTGTGTTTGCAAATGTATATAAATGGCAGTTACCAGACATCTGGGGATGTTAGTTTTCAGTATCAATATTAAATTCTGAAAAATTTATTACTGCTCGGCCACTATGCTAAAATCTGAAAATATAATGTGTACTATGACTGAGTGCAATTTTTTCTGGATTTTATTTTTAATCTTAAGAAGAACAGGTTTTAAATTTAACTACTCCAGAATACATCCACTTAAAAATTATAGAAACCTTAAGATATTCAGATGCATTCTTGTTATTGCTGTTCATGGCAATAATACCAGTCCAGAACACCATGAGCCACACTGCTTATCTCTCACCCACTTCTTTAGCCCATTGTTTATCGTATGAACTCTTACAGCTGAAGAGTAGGTGATGCTATTCACTCAGTTGGCCAATTTGTCTGTTGAAGCAACACGTTAAGTGTGAAAGCCCTTAAAATTGCAGGCAGAGACGCTAAGAGAAAGGATGTTTAAGCTTTTAAAATAATTACATAAAGTCTAAGAAAATGGTTTCTTGACCACCAGAATAATTTTTCACACTTGTTTTCTCAGTTGCCTTGTTTGTTCTCCAGCTTATAGTACCAAAGTATAATAATACATTTTATAGTATTTTTAATGATTCAAGACTGAGGTAGTAATTTTTTTAAACTAGCGGGTTCGATTGCCTGAGGCCTGCAATTTTCAGAATCAAAAATAAATGCTCTGGAAATCAGTGTGTGATGTTCACTTGGGAGCTTTATGAAAATAGATGTATATCCCTGCTGAAATCAAGCCTTAATGATTTCCAGAGAAAAAACAAGTGTGATGCAGGAGAGATCCAGTGAGTAGCAGGAACTGGCAAGCAATGTGCTGCATGATCTATCTATGGAGTCCTTGCTCTAAGAATGTTTTTTAAAGTAGTTGCATGAATAGCTGAAACCAGAAGCTTTGCATCGTCACCCATATCTTCTTGCCATGTCTGAAAGGAATACCTTGAAGTCAATGGCAGTTGTAGGTCATTGATGTTGGACAGGAATGAACCCAAGAATCTAAAAAGACAGCTGGAGAAAAAAAATAATGGATGTGAGAGAAGTCCACAATCAGGGAAATTACTGTGACAGTATTTCTTCTTCTTTTCCTAGAAATAACAGCCATTCTCACCAATTTCAATACATGAGCAGCCCAGTAAGCAGGATCAGGGCAATATTTGTAACACCATGTTAACATTATGTTCACACATCCCTTTTCAGAATAACTTCTCTCTTTTAGAATACATGTGACAGCATTATCTGAAGTCTCGTTATTAGTGCCTTAAATATGCAGGGCTATGGGGGTTTATGCCACTAAATTCTATGGAGTTATTCCTAATTTTCTTGGTGTGAGATCTCAAGAACAATTTTCATTCTTTCCTTTTTCTTCTTTTTATTTTATTAAACCTCTCATCAGTTCAAATACACAAATCCAAGAGACTACACATTCTGGTGGCTGCTTGCTGGAAAGAGTTTGTTCTCTCAGTTCCTAGAGAAAGGCTGCCCATACCACAGCCGGCAGAGAAACAAGAAGTCCAAGGAGTCTGTTGGAGACTGAGTATCTGCAGTGTGTCAGGGACAGCAATGAGACACCGCTGGCACAGGCAACAACTATAATTTTGACCAGGTCAAAATTTCTTTCCTTTTGGCAAGAAACATTTGCATTTCTAACCTACAGCTTTACAAGGTTAATTTATGCTGATGTTCTTGGGTCAGTGCCACTTTTTAGGGCAAAACGTGTCCTGTAGCAAATGAAGCTGGTAGATTTAGCAAATAAATGAGTTGATGGAACGAAGGAGGGGAAGCAGTAGGGGTGAGGGTAACAGTCACTGAAGAATGCTAAGATACTTTGCACATATTTACTACCAAGTAATTATTATTAAAATTCCTAAGACAAACTAGCATCAGTCATGCCTACGCTGTCCTGTCAAGCTGGACATTTTGAAATTGGATCTCTCCTGGGACTTATCCTGCTGTTTCACTGCAACTTCTCTTTCTGCCACCTTTCCAAGATCCGGCTCTTGCACAGGCAAAGAAATGCAGCCTCTCTGCGCCTCTGCTTCTTCCTCAAATTAATCTGCTGTGGCCTCTTGGGTGATAAGCCTGGTTCAAAGCCTTTGCTTTTAAAATCCTGTTACTGTATTTATGTTACACATTGGTGTTAATTCATACACTGAGATTGTTTTCACTGGTACATTGCCAAAATCCCACTGAGTTTACATGGCCTAGGAGCAATGGTGCAGTTTTCACATGTTGTTGCAGGAAAGTCATGATAACTTCATAAATAAAACATATGGGCATCGTTATATCATGAGGGCCCAGCCTCACTAAGGGCTCTCTTTAAAGAGTAAATTGGTGATACTGGTAGAGCCAAGTCATGCAGTCAGTCATCCTCTCACGTTCCTTTGGGTTTTAATTAAACGATTACTTTACAGCTCTCCTTAAATTTCAAAGCTAAATAATGTAGGACTTATTTCCTCAATTAAGGAGGGAATCGTTATCTGTTGCTCTGAGCCTAGACTGAAAAAAAAAAAATCACAGTTCCACAGAAAGCTGTTGAAGAAAGTTCTGATAAATGAAGTAGTTTCGTTTTTTTTCTTTATTCTGGACCAATTTCTTTCCTTGTCTGGATGAGTTGTTACAGATTGGAAGTTATTCTGACAAGTAACCTCAGGAGTTGACCCAACCACCAGTACCTCAGTTTCTGTCAAGAGAAAGACCTGATACTCCTTTGCTGGAGGCTTAGAGGTTTATCTACTTTTGTTCCACTGAATTATTAAAATTTATTTTATTTTTTTATTAGAAGAAACAAATGAGTAGCTTGCCTGCAAACGATCAGGCAGCTTACTCTTGTTTCAAGGCAGGAGACACTCTTTGTTGGTTGGTGAAAGTATTTTGATAAAACTCAAAGAAAAAAATGCCTGGTTGCACTAAGGGGTAGGGGTGGGTGAGAAGCAGAAGAAAGCATAAATGTGAAACTCCTCCTAATGCAGAGATCAAAGTTAATGAAGTCATGCAAGTCTTATCAGGAGGTGTAAGAAGATAGTAAGCTAGGTACAAACAAAACATTTCCCTTTAGATATTATGAGAGGTTGGCTGGTAAAACCACAGTTACCCTTGGACAGCAGTTCTTGATGGTGGAGCTTGCCTTTGCAGATGGTGACTGCAGAGTCTCATTGCTCCGGTGTGCTTCTTCCCCTGCAAGTATTACCATCTCCAGGCTTTGCCTGCAGACACCAAAATGAATTGTGTATGACAACCAAGCTAACCCTCTCCCTACAAATACTTTTAGTTTCATGTATCTGGTCCACCTCAGTGGAGAAAAGGTATTCACCAGCGGCTGCCGTGGTGGTGAGCCTGGCAGCACAACAAAGCCCAGGCAGTGCTCCCCAGTGCAGCTCGAGCTCCCTTGCTTTGCCTGCTTCTGTGCCTGACCTTGCCAGGGATCAAGTTGTATTTCCATAAACGAACCAAACAAAAATTTTAACATAATATGGTTCAGCAAAGTTCAGTGCCAATAGTAATGTTTAATGTGGAAAAATAAACGCCTCCTTGAAAGAACAGATACGCAGGATCTGTCTGCTATCAAGGGCTAGTTTCTGCCTTTGAATTCTAGGTGACTTCCATTCATCATTTCCAAGTATTTAGCATGCAAACCACAGCCATGCTTTTTCCAAAGGGAATGTTTACTGAATAAAACATTAAAGGAATATGAAAGCTATTCTCTATTCTAATGATACTTAATTAGAAAAAAAAATGGAAATAGATTAAAATAATTAGTCTTAATAAGCAGTAATTGCCAAGTCTTGTGCAATAGAATAGCCTTCTTAGTTTAGAGATGGAGAATAATGATGCTGTGGAACTACTAATACACAGTGCTTTGAATATTAATTTAATTTGTAAAGTGTGTTTAAGTTCTTGTTGTCTTAGACTACACACTCCCAACCACTGAGACCCTTGTGTACTTACTGTCCATCAGGATAGAATCCATCCTGCTATCCATCAGGATAAATGTATATTGGATCAAGGTCATCTGAGGCAAATTCAAGTAAGCAGGTTAATAATGAAGTTTAATAAATTAGTTTATGTATTGTAGAAGTTTATCATATGCACATGGAAGTGTGTTGTCTGCACTTAGTGCTCTGGACCAGTTTTTTGCTTCAAGTGAGGTGTCTACTTAGTTTTAAGTCTTGGGTAGTGCTACCCCCTCTACATGCAGACAACAAAGAAACCACTACACCAGCTGAAGCAAGGAATGAAACTAAATCTTTTTTCTATTAGTTTGACTTTTCTAATCTTGAGAATGAAACAGTTGCCTATACAGTGATTATCCCACGTATTATAAGAGGTATGCCAAACTGGTACTGCATGTGATCTGGTAGAGCCCCCCAGGCTGGTCCAGGTTTCTTTGGGCAAGTGCAGATTAACAGCATCTGCCCACTTCTGTCTCGCTTGCTCGATCTAAAGCTCACTCTGCCCAGTTCTCACCCCAAGCTCCTATTAACAACAATATCAACATAGCAAAAAGGAAGCAAGCATTGTTTAGTGCAGCTTGCCATTGTATTTCTATGCCATATAGTTCAGTAAATCTTTTGCAGTCTCTTTTCATTGGGAAGACATTACTACTAAATTTAAAAATAATCTTATACTTCTATAAACTTTTCTGAAGAGAATTTCAAAGTAAGCAGACCTTCCTCTCCACTCTTTATCCAGTGAATATAAACATCTAACACCCTGTCAGGCCATGGTTTGACAACAGAGTAAACATAGCACTATGGTTCTGAGCTGGATGAGAAATGTCAAGACTATATAACACAGAGTGCTGACTGTGGCTCTTTTTTGGGCTTAAATTAATTTCTTTTTTAAACAAATGTTGACAGGCTAACTTGGCTTTGGCAAACTTTACACCAGATCACGTATCATCTGCCCATGCTGCTGTAATGATGCTGTACTGGGTATTGCCCATCTTCCTGCAGCTACTGTAAAATACAAACTCAAGATGAGTTCCATGCTTGGGCTAAAACAAAAGCATGTGCCTGTATCTGATCATGTACATGGACCTACTGGAGTGAGTCCAGAGGAGGCCACAAGGATGATCCGAGGGCTGGAGCACCTCTCCTATGAGGACAGGCTGAGAGAGTTGGGTCTGTTCAGCCTGGAGAAGAGAAGGCTCCGGGGAGACCTTATAGTGGCTTTCCAGTGCCTGAAGGGGCTACAGGAGGCTGGGGAGGGACTTTTTACAAGGGCAGGTGGTGATACTATGAGAAACGAGCAATTGGTCACTTTAAAGGACTCCTGAGGCCAGACTCTACAGTGAAGTACTTTTATTAAACGTTCTTGCAAGAGCGGGTGTCCTAACTAGTAGGCACACACTGCCAGAGTGACACAGAAATTTTTATACCCTATTCCCAACTGCAAAATTTCTCCCTTGTTTCCCTGTTGGTGAGGTAGATGTACTCCAAGGTTTACAGCCTGTCCGATACATCTATGAAGTCCTCTGTAGTTTAAATTTCCCGCCACTCTATTTTTATCTCCCACCCCCTTTTTATTGTTTTGGGGGGTTTTTGTTTTGTTTGGGGTTTTTTTTCCCTCCCTGTTATAAGATGCTAGGCAGTTACTCAGCAGCACATCCTTATCTCTAGCCACAGATGTCTTTCTTAGTTCCTGCCAAGTCATCCTTGCGTTGCAGGAGCTGAGCCCTCCTAGTTGCAAAGACAACATTATCGTTTCTCACAATAGAACAAGGGGTAATGGCTCTAAACTGGAAGAGGGTAGGTTTAGATTCGATATTAGGAAGAAATTCTTTATTGTGAGGGTGGTCAGACACTGGAACAGGTTTCCCAGAGAAGTTGTGGATGACCCCTCCCTGGAAGTGTTTAAGGCCAGGTTGGATGAGGCTTTGAGCAACCTGGTCTAGTGGAAGGTGTCCCTGCTGATGGCAGGGGGGATGATCTTTAAGGTCCCTTCCAACCCAAATGGTCTGAATCAAATTTATATTAATGAGTTGATCTGACAATGCACCAAACAAATTAATGATATTTGACCAACAGCCTCAGATGTGGTTTTATGTGGCCTTTAAATCTATTTCTCCATGTTTCTCTATCCCAAAAAGATTTCAGAAGGGCTTCAGTACGTGTCGGTGGGTGCTCCTGCCGTTTACA